>NW_028280772.1:1702500-1791817 GCF_059751285.1 Brachycentrus maculatus
GTTTCCCACTCGGCCATTATTCGTTGACATTCAACAAGGTGCATATTGTTGCAGGATTAGCACGAGGTAATGCAATAAATCGGGTCCTATAACTCAAGAAAATTACATTATACACCGTATTTAATCAAATCCCCAAATAAAAACATATAACATTACGACATACATACAACAGAGCTTAGGAAAAGTTTATCGAGGCTATAATTTTAAATATTTTTTAATCTGTATCGACCATAAACAATGTCATTTTCAAACCACAAACATCAAAATAATTTGACAACAGCCCACCTACAAGTAGTACCTACCTGTCTAGAAGGCAGGGTTCCTTGGAGGATTTTTCAAAATGTACTAAGAAAACAATATTAGTCATTGATAGGCACTACATAAATATATTTAAAAAATAATAATAATAAATAAATACAAAGTTGGTTTCTGAGAAAAAAAAATGACAAAAGTAGAGAATACGATATTGAATATTTATCGGAGTTTTTCGACAAACATTTTTACGGTAGGAAATATGATATTATCGTTATATCTAAGAAAAATACAGCTGTTACATATTTGATTTTTGGAACTTTTTCTTGTCGTAAACTATTTATTCGGCAAAGTTTTGAGCCCTATTACATACACACACCGAGAGCACTGCTTCAAGATCTTGGATTCTAATGAGATTTTAGTATCAAGTCAAATGTCCGTGATGAAGTAATAATTATCTGGGAAGTATTAGGATTCCTGTTGGAAAATATATATTCTACCTCTTCTTTGGGCAATTGGGAATTATTTTCCGTGAAAGGAATGAGATTATTTGGCATATGGTATGCACAATTTACTTGGTTAAACTTTCTGTCGATGGAGGACTGGTGAAACTGGCGTTGGTACGAAACACGCGTTTAACATGTTTGTCTTCTTTTTAAAGTATTATGAAGTTAATGCCGACATCAGATTGATTATTTTTCAAAAAAGTACACATGGAACGAGAAGAGAATGGTAAAACAAAATTATATGAGGCGAATGTTTATTTATTTATTTAGAAATTTAACAGAACATCAACTTAAATACATTTGAAATAATGAATGACAAATAAAACAGGTAATTGTAACATTCCAATTACTAGATTTCACAAATGCTAAATGAGTTAAAAGTAAACAGCAAGAATAAAATGTAGAAAGATTAATAGCAGACTTAATTTAGAGCTCGAGTAAAAATGAAAATAAAATAAAATAAACATAATCAGTTATAATATGTACAAGTCGAGAAGAGCGATAAAGTAAAAATAAGATATAAGGCAACAGCAAAAAAAATGTTGTCGGACAAAAGCAAAGAGCGAATTTTATAATAATCACGACCGAGGAATTCAAATAGTAGTAATTATTCACTCGTTTTTTAAATCTCGCCATCAGTTCGACGAACTGCTCTTTTTTAGTCAATATGTACTGTATCAAATAATACACAAAAAGAAATAGAAATTATTTACGAAGAGAACCCTTAATTTTTAATTTCTTAAATCTTAAGACAAAAGTTACCTAATTAGAGCATTTTACTAAAATATCTACGCCCGTGCTAAAAACGTGTAGGGCTGGACTAAGTGTTTTTGGGCGATTGTCTGTGGAGTCGTATTGGCAAATTAGTAGTCTATGGTATTGGCGCGCTCACTTGTTTTCTGATTGCTGCGAAACTAGACCTATAGACTCCTCTCGAAGTTTTCAGGATTCTCTTTAAGAAGAAAAATAGAGTTTAACATGGACCAAGTGCCTATTGTTGAAATTCCGGTAATGATATTCTTTATTACCATTATTTATTACTTTTCGCTACCTATTTAATTATTTTTCGCTACCTATTTCAAAATCCCTATTTCAGAGTCCCAAAATGGTGATGTGAACTTTTGGCGGGAACAATCTAAATGAATTTTTCCGATATGAACCGTTTACAGGAATCGAATGAGGTGCAGTTGGAGCCGTCCACGGAAGCTGGAACTTCGGGATCCCGACAAGAAAGTGCCGAAAGCCAGCCTCCGTATATAACCGGTAGTTTATTGTGTTATTACGGCTTTCGTTAACCTCTACAGTAGTTAGAAAAAGTTGTGCAAATGTACTATATAGTTACAAAAACAAATGGAACAAAATACTAAAAATGTTTTATCGCGTGGTAGTATGTAAATGTTTAGAAATGTTCACGCGTGAGTATAAGAAGTGTAGGTTATTTTACACTTTAAATCTGTTTATTGTACATTCCAGTAACATGCAGACGGGAAGGATGCCCATGCGTAATTCCACACAGGGTGTACGTGAAACCCGATCAATGTACTCCGGAAATGCATCTAGACAACGGTAACATATCTCACATGTTGTTTCCGATATCAAACTGGGGAACTGACTTCACCCAAATTATGATGAAGTTGAATGGCAAAATGAATTTATGTAGCTATATTGCAACATGCTTCGATACTACAACGCGTTTGAGGTTGGACTTGTCAAATCTTTCCCCGCTCTACTATTTCATAGACTATAAGCCTTTGCGGATTTGCCCGTACCTTGTAGTATTCTATCTGTAGAATGCTAAAGTAATAATTTGTAAATGGAACCCGAGCAAACAGTCTATCGTTTTGTTCTCATTTATATAATCTTGTAACATATCTCGCTCACCATACACTCGTATCTCGAGCATCCCATTTTATTTGAAATGTGTTTGCAATGTAGAACGGAACACAGTCTAATTATAGCTGCTGTTAAAACTCACTGGAAGGCTGCTTGTATTTGTGTCACCAATTCTTACACTCACATACTGGGTTTACACTTACATATACGGGGTGGGGCGTGGTCACTTCCTTATTTTAAAAATCATAACACGAAAAGTATTGACAGTATGGATTTAATTTTTTTTTTCTGGGGACACATTTTAAGTTTTATTTTATTTGATTTTAACCTGTCCAGGAGTATGGATATAAATGAAAGGAGTATCAACGTTAATGAACGTTGAAGTCCGTCTGCCAGTTAGTATGATGTAACTTGTATGGCAATGACATCTGTAGATATTTGTGTGTAATTTTGATACAATTGAAAAATATTTCAAATAGGTGTTTTTTTTATTAAATAATTTTAACAATTTCTATCTTATAATTGAAGATAATCCCGATTTGTGAACAAGTATTTGGACACACTCAAAATGTTGTATGTATATTGATGTAAACGATTATTATTTATTTATGTCATTTTTAGGCCGCTATAAAGGCCACTACAGTATTACTCATGTGCCGCTGCTATGGCGCCAAGAAAATAATGTCTAAATATTCAATATTTTTAATATATTGGTTTTCTACTTTACAATGTAATTAAACCAGAATTATGTTAACATTGTTTAATACAGTTGTAATATGTCTCGGAATCTGATTGAGTTGGTGTTACGCACATACCAAAAATGTAGCGAGCGCAAAGGGTTTAATGTTAAAATAACCACAAATTGTAAAGTGGACTAAAGGCGAGTCTTTCCTTTTATGCTACAGGCCAATCTCTTCTGATGCATTCAGTCAAGAAAGCAGATTTATTCACGGCCTGTGTCTTGCTGACGTATGGAGTCGATGTGGACTTCAGGGACAACGATGGTAAGAAACCTCGCATTGCCTTTAGTGTAAAACAATGTCACAAGACGTTGAGGATCGATGTTGGGATTCATTGCAAGTTCAAGTGGACGGAACGCGGAGTGGAAGAGCACGAACTGGTTTTTCTGCCACACCAGCAGATCCTGGTTAAGTAGGATCCGCAACTCGTAACTCCTGCTCCGCAGATGGTGGCTGTGCCATCTCCAGGATGGGATGTGGGGCGGAGAACCAGCCTGCTCGGCCTTAAAGACCTGCACCAAACTACGCTAGGAGCGTTCCAGTGGATCGAGAGAACGGACCTGCGTCTGTAACAAGAGAGTACTTTGTTCTTTTTTCCGAGCCATACGAAAATTTAAATTGGTAATACAATTATTTTTATACATATTCACGTGTATTTATACTCACCATTTATGGAATGTAGAATTATCGGAGGCAATCGACTTTCAGCATTTTATTTTCAGTATTTAGATTAAAAATGATTAAACAGCTATTTATTCAAGTTAAGACTTTTTGGAAAGCAAAATCAGTTGCATAAAGAAAATAATCTATATAAATTAAAAATTTTCTGTTTGTTTATTCGAAACCTCGAATCCAGTAAAGTAATTCAAGGATTGCATTAAAATTTGAAACCTGTGACTGGTGTTTTCACCTGTAAAATTGTAAAAATATACTAATTTTAAAATAGATTTTCTACTACAATGGCAGCGGTATATGTTGAACGTAAAAGCGATACGCGAGTACTAATCATTGCTCATGATATATAGTATGCTTCTTGACAGCTGTTACATATTAGAAATGTGTATTTTCTATTCCAACTGAGCCACGGCAATGTGTGGCCAGGTACAGCTAATACGTGATATAAAAAAATTGGGAGTGGAAGTTCTACTGTCCTGATGCACTAATTTCTTTAATGTTTATACAGGAATGGGACCCCTACACCATGTCGTCCAGACTACCAATTGTAACTTAGCATGTCTGCTGATTCACTTTGGCGCCACTGTCGACGCCGTTGACGAGCTATGTAAGATCACTGTTACAAAGTTCAATATCTTCCAACCAACCATACATAGACTAGTAATGTTAGTCAGGGACTCTACCTTAATCAGCAGTTTGGAATCAGTAGCCCGATAGTGCTTGCACATTCCATACAGGGAGTTACAGAACGAATGATTAAATAATTACAGTATCGTATACTAACCCTTTGCCTGTAAAACAAATGATACTTTGTGGGTTTGCCCACACCCGGTCCAGGTACCCATGCGAAGAAATAACTCAAACTGATTTGTGATTTTTTCCACATGAATTTTATTCGACCAGCAACCGGGTTTCGTCGTTACCGACATCAGACTGGTTTCACCATAGTTTTGTGATGAATACACTGGTGATTTAACCATATTTTTATATGAGCTCTACGTTTGTGGACTGTAGTAGAATCTGACGCCCAATGTTGGTATTATTTGCTATGTTCCCGACATATCTTAGCATTGGAAATAAACCACCTGCCCTTTTTCCCGATCAAATCTTTATTGAAGCTCTTCAGTCAAAGGACTAATGATACTCGGTGATAACAAGAAAGACACGGGGACTATGATCGGGTAAGAAGTTGAGAGAAAGACGGCGAATTCGAATAATAGACAGGTAGGGTTCCAAAAAGAGGTAATATTTATAAAATGGCTCTGCCAGTACACAGTGAGAAATAATGTTTATAACATGGTTCTCTGTTTTTAGATGAAATACAGTAATCCTTATTTTCAGACAACATTTCAATGTAAGAAAAGTTTTGCTCATTAATATGGCACTATTCACACACTATCTGCAATACTATATATATATATATATATATATATATATATATATATATATATATATATATATATATATATATATATATATATATATATATATATATATAAAAATACATTGCACGTAGCCGCTACGCTACCTATGGCGGCTACGTGCAATGTATTTTTTCTCATTTTCAGATACTTACCAGAGCTAACATTACAAAATTATTTTATTTCAAATTCAAGTATGGTCGATAAATGCGACATTTACAAATATTGAAATTTTTCCCGTTTTTAAATCACATTTTCTCATATCACCGTTGCACATGGAAGTTTTTAAGCACCGTAAGAGAAAGGTTAAGAAGACTAGCACGCTATCTGTTCCACCTCACTGTAGCCTAATAATATAAATATGTTTTACAGTTTCTACCCCACTACACTTGGCTGTCAGAAATAGAAACATAGGAATGGCAGAACTGCTGCTCAAGAATGGTGCCAACGCAAACGCCCTCGATGGACAGGGTAAGACTCCCTTTAATATTTACTTCTAATACTTTATAACTGTGTTAATATGTAGTATAGGTAGGCTTACCATACGTCTCGGTTTGACCGGGATTGTCCCGGTTAAACCGAGACGTATAACCGATATGAGTCCCGGAGACCTGGCCGGTTGAGATTTTATAATTTATATTTGAAGCACCGACTTTGTGATTTTCCATTTTATAATGAAAATGTAATTTTGTTTTAAAATCACTATAAATATTATTTATGGTGATTTTAAAATAAACTTATATTTTAATTACAAGTTTAGATTTTGTCCCGGTTTGCGCAAGCACTGTCTAATTATCTATCTAGATGGTTCATTTCATACATAAAATTATGGGAAAACAGTTTTTTTAGCGCCGAAATTTTTACACGGATTGGACTATATTATGTATACGTACTAAAATGAAATACAGAGATCTGCAGAAGCTATAAATGAAATACACCAATCAGATAAAAGACAGCTCACAAAAACTTATTTTGTATCAAAAATTGAAGAAAGTATTTTAACGACGACCGACTGAATATGAGGATAAATGGGTCCAATTATTCAAACATTGACCGGCAACACCTAATCTGAGTAAATTATACAATATATTTTAAGCGTGTTTTCTCAATGATGAATCGCATTCGGTCGGATGACCGCGGCCGCATGCCGGAGGCTACTGTACGAGCGTTACTATACTGTTAATAAAATTTTGGCATTATATGCCTTTTATGACTATAACATTTCACTCGAGCGAAAAGTACAATCGGCACAATAACCAATTTCTTAACTTGAAATAAACAACTTTGGGCATTAGATAAACAACGGAACTTCTCATAACGACCACCTCTCGTAACGAGCAAAAAATACATTTTTTAAATTGCTCCCTTACCGTGCGATATTTTGCACAACAAGTTACGGAGAAAGGACGAATCCGTTTTTCACGCAATTCACTTGTCAGCCGGGACTTCCACGCCGCGACTCGAGGTGGATAACTATAATGAATAAAATAAACACGCTTTTCTAATGAGAAGCATGTTTGTTTTATTAATCAATTTCAATACTTGAAAGTAAAAAGAGTTTTTATTAAATTAAATTCGACATAACCATTTTATAATTGTGAAATAATAAAACGGCCAACAAAAATGCAAAGAGAGCAATGCATAAAATCAACTGTTTGAGAATTTTCACTTGTAACGTTCGAGAGTCTCACACATATCTTTGCAATGTGAATTACAGGAAGGAGTGTGATATACATCGCCATACGGGAGGGCTGCGCTCCGCTTGCCAAACTCATTGCCCAAGCTGCTGACATGGACAATACATGGGACTATAAAGGTAAAACCCTATAATTACTACTGTATTTTACAGGGATACTTTTTTCATGCCTTTAAAATTCAGGTGCATGTTATCCTCAAAATGTCTTCTTCAAACCTTTATCCGCACCCCAATGGTGCATAGGGCGATGCATCATATAAACACAGTGTTATCTTGATCGTTAACACATGAAGGAATGGTAATTAGCTCTTCACTTCAGGTACCAGTCCAGAGTAATAATATTGAATAAATATTATAGTGAAAAAATCACTTATATTTATTTAACCCCCCCCCTAGGAATTGAACTCGGTACCTTCAGAATGGTACCTTGAGGTTGATATGTCTAGTATTTACTCCCACCAGTCTAAAAAAAGGGCATATATTCCATGCCGCGAGAAACCTATCTCTATCTGGCAACATTGTAGTCGTGAGAATTGGATAATAAAACATAAAACCCATGTGGATTTGTAGTATGCTAAACACACTACAATTGTGTAATGCTATGTTTGCGGTGGTGCAGTGAAATCGGTTAAAGCAATTAAAACAATTTTAGTGAAAGCTACTAGCAGTGCATAATGGAGTCCCGGTTCCAACCCTAATATATGGAAATGAAGCATTAAGTGGATAGAATACAATCATAATCAGTGGTGTAGTCCCAAATAAAAAAAGTACCAAGTAAGTAAAGTGGAAGGGATGTGGGGGGGGGATCGGCTCTTCAATGTTAAATTTATCTAAAATTCTTTCTTATATCTCCAGTATCCAGGCGAGATTGTAATATATGAAGTTTACGGGACATTCTGCAGCCCATAATTTTAATTTATTATTAGATTAAAACCAATATTTTTAGCTTTTCCACTTTTTTATTTGACCAGCGACCGGGTTTCGTCGTTACCGACATCACCAGTCTGATGATGTCGGTAACGACGAAACCCGGTCGCTGGTCAAATAAAAAAGTGGAAAAGCTAAAAATATTGGTTTTAATCTAATAATAAATTAAAAATGCAATTCCATCACGAAGTGTCAGCGGATAATATAAATCCATAATTTTAAAGCTTTTAAGCATAGTCTCACTCCACACCTCATAACTCTACAATAAGTCCACACTTCATAATTGTTAGCTCTGTTGTTACCGAGAAACCCACGAACTACCGCTTTAACACATACGAATGTACGTGATATGCGCACTTTTTCTTCACCACTCCAGGCATTCCAAAAACAAGAAAAGATATCTATTCCAAAAATATTTAATGTGTACCGGATAGACTGACAAATTTTTGTCAGGTTTCATACCTGGCAATATTTTGTGACAACAAACGTTGTGATTTTTTTGCTTGTTTATAAAAAGTATGCCTGAAAATAACCCCAAGTTAGGGTGGTTAAGATACTCCTAGGTGTGTTTTCTGTAAAAAATAGGCTTCATAAGTTTCCAAAGCTTAAAAGTTGTTATAACACATTTATTTAATACGTAATTACATTACTGTTTCTATTATATTTTATATGGATATTCTCATTATTAGAGACGAGTTGTAAGGACTACTCCAACATGGTTGTGTTTATCGGCTCCACATGTATTTTGTTATGTCCTCGTGTATTAAAATGATCAATTTCTTTGTTAAAAATCTGCTTGATGTTGCTGTGAGTTGTTTTAAACATTATTTGAAGCATCATATCTGTAATCTCATATTTGTTATTTTATTTACAGGGCAAACCCCTTTACATCACGCAGTTTTTATGATGAAGCTGGATGTGTTAGATGCAATCAGTCCATACCTTAAAAACATTAATAATGAGGATGTTGATTTGATGAACCCTCTTCAGTACGCCATCATAATGGATGCGTCCTCGGAACAACGAAAGAAGCTCCAGTTAGAGATTGTGAAGGCCATATTGAGAATTGAGGGCATCCACATACCTCCGCGGGAGTTTGTCCCGGAAGGTGTCCCAGTCGAGGTGGTGAATATTCTTTATCCGGGCAGCCAGCCGTCATCCCCCAGCCGACGGGCACAATGATCGTCAGTCACTTCAACTGCAAAGGAGACAAGCGATGATTCGCGATACTTCCACGATTGAAGCTTATAGTTTATTAAGAGCTTTTAATTTCCTTTTTTCCAAATCATTATTTACTTGACATTAACACATTTCGAACGGGTGTTTTTTACGCCTGCGGACTGCTGGCGATGGGAATTTATAATTGTCTTCATATAGTTTAGACCTCAATAAAGAGATTGTTACATAGTATTCATGTAAATTTTTTGAAAAGTCGCCTTCGAAATGAGGCCGGTGCAGAATCTAAAAATACCCTCCTGTCCTTTAGCATTAATCAACTGAACGGGCTGAAATACTTTTCCCGTCCTTAGTGTGTTAACATCAATAGTAATATAACTCTTCTTATCATTTATTATTACACACATAAATATTCCTATTGTGATTCCATTATCTTCTTCCCCTCTCTCTAAAAAAAAAATTTTTCGTTTTATTAAATATAAATACACAGCAATGAGCAATTTCACTCTAGTAATTGCTCATTGCCGCCCATTTATGTATAATAAAAAAAATAAACAAATTTTTGAGAGAGAAAGAAGATTAAGGGATCAAAATAGGAGTATTTATAAAAGTGGAAGTTAGATTAAAATGGTTATTCGTGGGAAGATCTTTACTAATTGCTTTACTTAATTTAATTTTTAAAGATTTTCTAAACAAAGACGTTTCAAGTTTTATTTGCATGGGACACTTGTATACCTGCTGATTTATCAATAGTATGGTCTTCAGATATGAGGTGATTGGTAAATATAGAGAAAAAAATAAGACATTTAAAATGTTCTTTCATTCAGATATTAAATATTCTTTAAAAAAATAAATAATGGGATTTTTTTTACATGTAAATAGGTGTCACTTTATTCTATAACTGACCTGAGTAGAGAACAGTTTTTCGATGAATGAAAAGGAAAGTTATATTACTATAAGTGTTAAGTTAACAATGATTTCCAAAAAAAGGAAATTAATCAGAATGACATTAGACTAAGTGAAGGATGAGGAGAGTTTGATTAATTTCTTTTTATTTAACTTGTAGGCATCATAGAATTTGTTTAATTTTAATACTATTTTCAATATGATAAGTATTTATTTAAGTCAAACGTTTGATCTATAAGGAGAGTGTGATTAATTTCTTTTTATTTAACTTGTGGGCATCATAGAATTTGTTTAATTTCTTTTAATTTAACTTGTAGAATTTGTTTAATTTTAATACTATTTTCAATATAAGTATTTATTTAATTCAAACGTTTGATCTATAAGGAGAGTGTGATTAATTTCTTTTTATTTAACTTGTGGGCGTCATAGAATTTGTTTAATTTCTTTTAATTTAACTTGTAGAATTTGTTTAATTTTAATACTATTTTCAATATGATAAGTATTTATTTAAGTCAAACGTTTGATCTATAAGGAGAGTGTGATTAATTTCTTTTTATTTAACTTGTGGGCATCATAGAATTTGTTTAATTTGAATACTTTTTTCAATATGATAAGTATTTATTTAAATCAAACGTTTGATCTCATGTAACATAAAGGTCGGCAACCTGGCCAGATACATATATGCCAAATACATATATGCCAAATACTCGTATGCCAAATTTATGAGTATTTCAAAATAATTCAAACTAAATTTATTCTTTATTTTGTATAATTTTATGATAAAGCATACAACGTATAAAATGAGACTTACAGTTTATACGTTGTATGCTAGGTTTTACTATAATGTATGTAAAACCTAGAAATTTAATTAGTCTTATTCTTTCATGTTTTATTTTAACTTTGAATACCGTTTATTTACTATGTTTATTATTATTACCCTAACTACGTTTAATTATATGAATACCATATCTTAACTACATATTTAAATATGTATATTTAAAATATGTAATATATTTAGTACAAATTGGCTACTGCCATTGTAATGAAATAATAATAATAATAGATTTTTAAGAAATAGGGCTATTTATCAAGAGAAATTAAATAAAATAGGTATCACCAAAATGTGACTGTCAAATGATTCGTGAAATTATTTGTTTCTTTTTCATGGCCAATATTAACAGCAGTTTTGTCATAATTTTTTGCAATTTTTTGTACTTAATGTATGCTAGTATTAAACTTTCCTATTTTAATAAAATGAAATACATAAATTTGAAAAGAAATTAATCATTTTCCCACTAAAACATTTCAAATGATATATGTATAACGTTTCAGCTCAATTTGCCAAATCCAACACCAGGACTGATCCCGCGTGATCTGAGTAAAAAATAAGTGACAATAATTATAATGGAAAGCTATATTTATGTGTCAGGAGGTGTTATAAAGCTGTTTCCGGTGAGCCGTACCATATTGTACAGACCATAAGACGCTACGGACTATAATGGGCACCTAATTTTACCAGACCATAAAACGGAATAATATCTTTACTATTTTTATAATTGGATTGCAGTCAGACTAATAAGTCTCGTGGAATGCTTGTCAGGGTGGGCGGTGTTTACCTCAGAAAACATCATTACACTATTATGGTGTGTTTTGGCGTACTACAAATGCACGTGCGGTGTTGTGTGGTGGACTACAAATGGAAAAAAAGTACATCTCATAGTCAATAGCTACCTACTGTTACATTTTAAGAAAAGTTAAACCTAACATAATTATATTATTTGGTATATATATTTAGAGGATAAAGACTTACTAAATATGTAAACTATGTGATGTTTGATGTGTACATATCGCTCACTACTTTCGACTACGTCATAAATCAAAAAACTTGATTTTTCAGGAGATTTAAAAATATAATATATTTCATTTATTTTTATATTTTTAAACTTTAAAAATATAGTACATTTTTAAAGTTTAAAAATGTAATATGATGTATTAAAAATAAATATCAAGCCACTTATTGAAATTTTTACTGTGCAACTGATCTTTTTAGGTAAACCTCGAAGGTTTTTTTTCAATTTGAAAAATATTTAGTATATTTAAAAAAAAATTAAGCAATACCTTTTCTTTAAAATGCAAAAACAACACTTTCTGCCCTGTAGCGGGTAAATATTAAGTTAAAAATATGCCGCTTTTACTAGGATATAGAACATTTTCTGGGCATTCCGAAAACATGCATTACTCAAATTTGACGATTTTTGATATATGACGTTGAAAGGAGTGAGCGAATATGTGTTCAATATTTTAATTTTATATTGCCAGCCCGGAGGGCGCTTAAGGCAGAAAAGTGGTTAAACTCCGCCTTCGTAGAATAGTGGTTAGTGCGTTTGGCTACCATGCTGGTAAAATAACTGTTCTACTTCTAACCCCTTATCCGCACTGTGCCGTATGAACGCAGTGTCATCTTTATCGTTAATTGCACGGAGGAAAGGCGATCAGTCCTACGCTTTAAAGACAACAGCCGGAGGCGCATCGCAGGAGCCTGGGTGAGGACCTATCCAACATCAGATCCGCGATAGCTCATAAGGAAGTGTCACGAGAGGTGGTATAATACATGATGGTGAAGGACATTGGTACCATAAACCTAGCTAGGACACAAAATGCCCAACCTCCTTCTAATGGAAGGGAAGGTCTGTTGACGACAGCCAATGGTCCTGATTAGTGCAACGTGGTTTCCTCCCAGCGAGGAGCAAATGCTGACAACTTTCCAAAAACTTAATTAATCAATCAAAAACAAAATTCATTAATTGATTAAAAACCTTCAAAATAAATATATGAATTTGAAAAGAAAGGAGTTATTCAAAGGTAAGGAGATAATTTATTTTTTCATACACATTCTTAAAAACAATATAAAATATATTTTATCTAAAAAAATCGGGCGTGAACTGACGTCCGGCTCTCAGCGCAGCCGGACACTTAACCCATCCATAACCCCATTACATTTTTTATGTATATTTATATATATATATATATATATATATATAGATAAAAAAAGTTTTTTTTTACTCCTTTCCTTTCTAAAACTCTTTTATTTTCAAAATCATAAAATTAATTCGAAGAAAAACTTTTTTTTCAAGCAAAAATGGTGTTTTAAAAAAAAAGAATTTCGTAAAATGTTACCTGTATTTAGAGAAAATTGAGTTACGACTTAACGAATTCTGGGCCTTGAGTGTGTCAATCCTTATTTTTGCCGGGAAGTCGAGGTGAGAGCCCAATAATGACCTCCCATTTACAATGCTCTATATCCAGATCGTGAACTTGACACAGGCATTGATCCTCAACTACATAGAATATGAACAATAACGATATTGCCCGCCAACATATTCAATTCGCGTATTCAAATATATTTAAACACGTCCCACCTCTACCGTAAGAGCGCTAGTGCACTACACGGAATTTTCACAGCAGTCCGGTTACTTTAAAAATAAAATAGACTACGACAGTTTAGCGTGATCGAATTTACGCGCACTGTTATCACGCACCGATTCGAAAGAAGGCCAAAAGCACAAGCCATTCCAAGTCCATCATCCATTTTATCATGCTAACTGGACTGCCGGACAGTAAAATTCGATGTATTGTACAAACCCCCTTAGGACGCTTGTCCACTACCCGGAATTACACGGAATTTCACCGTCCGGCACGTCAGTTAGCGTTTTAATACGACGATTGGCTTGGATTGACTTGTGCTTTAGTCCCATCTTTTTTCGGATAGGTGCGTGATCACGGTGCGCGTAAATTCGATCACGCTAAACTGTCGTAGTCGCTTTGATTTTTCAAAACCGGACAGATGGAAGCGCCCTTACGGCGCTTGTCCACTACCCGTGGACAATTCCGTGTAGTGGACAAACGCCACTTTAGTAAGCGTGATAAAACGGATGATTGGCTTGGATTGGCGTCTTTCTTTCTTCGTATATAAAACACTGTTTTTACCACTCGACTTAGTAAGTGGAAAAAAACATGTGTTTTATTTATAATTTAATAGTGTCTTACCACAAAGCGTATGCCGAAACAATGAATAACATACTTTAACTTTTTGTTTACTGCCTCACAAAAAAATATGTTTTCCTAATTTTCTATAAATATCGTAACTTTTAAAAATACCATTTTTCCATTGCAAAGGGTTATAATCCTTAGTTATGAGAGACACTCATTTAATTTATCATTTGTTATATTCCTACAAGTTTAATATAATATATTAAACAAGTTTTATTACAAGTTTAATATAATATATTTCTAGGATGCTAAGGTTAGAAAATACTGATAATGTCACCATCGACATACTTAATGATGGCACGGAGAAATACAAGAGGACTATTGCCAGATTCGTGAAATCGATTTCAAATTGATTCCACCGATCCGGCGGAGTCTTGAATTTTGTACCTTATGTAGCATGGTTTAATTTCACTTTTAATTTTTACTTCTGATTTGTAATTTTATTTTTCTTATTTCATTACTTTTAATTGTTATTGTATTTAATTAACTGTATTTCATTTATAATATGTTTAATGTGTTTTTCATTGTTTGTGAACCATAAATAAATGAAAAAAATATATGAAATACTTGGCATCCCTCCATAGGCGTGCATAGGCTCCAATCTCGTCAGAAAATATGGATCATATTTTATTTATGCCATTTCTGTTTCAATATACTTACACACACAAGTCAAAACCAAATCATTTGGCTAACCATCGCGCAGCTTCACCGCAGAGGTAGCCCGAGAGAATTAAACCACCACACGTAGAAATTCTTCTACTCTTCCACATTCATGCATCTCCTCATACACACCCGCCGACAATTCCGACTCCTGACCCGACCACCTCCAGGTATAAAGTACTCGATCATTGCTGCAAGTTTTCTCCTGGCTTCCTCTGCTCATAAACTTGCTAAACTACATTCGCCTCATAAATTTGTTTTACCGTTCTTTCCTAACTCATTCGTTCCACATGTCCAAAATATTTCAACACACCTTTAATTTTATCGATTACGCCTTGCACTCTATCCTTATTTCACCCTTCGAACATCTGCCATACATCTGAGAGATCGCATTTCGAGTGCGTTCAGTCTACTTTCACCCTTCTTTAGCCAGCTCCACACTTCACACTATAACACATCTGGTTTGTTACCAGGACTAGTTGAGCTCTAGCTGTCAGGCTAGTACACTGATTTCTGGCTGTTTTGTCTTCTTCCTATTTTATATCCTGTTTATTTATCTGCTCTAAAATTACCTATCCTATAATTACTTATCCGTACCCAATAGTGCATAGGGCATTGCATTATATGGATGCAGTGTTATCTTTATCGTTACTTACATAAAAGCAATGTGCTTCAGGGACCAGTATAGGATTCGGACCTCACATACAAATATAAGAGTTTTTACTCTATATAAAGCTTCTTTCATGTCACCAATAGATGTCTCTAGTGAAATTCTTGTGATTCAAGTACAATGTATTGAAATTGGGTTACATTTATAAAACTTCCAAGAATTTGAGTTGTGTGGTTGTCAATCATGAATTGGTGAATGTACCACATGTGTAAAGTGAACAAATACTTAAACCAGCCTATGACGGTCGTAAGCTCCGTAAATGCCCAGACTCCATATTCTTCTTCATTTATGATGAGATGTCAAAAAATAATATGATAAATAACTCCTATAATTGGAGATAATCCAGAATTGGTGAATGTTACACGTGTGTATTCTTAACTTTTTCAAACCCTTATCCGCACCCGATGGTGCATAGGGCACTGCATCATATAGATGCAGTGTTATCTTGATCGTTAACACATGAAGGAAAGGTTATCAGTCCTCCGCTTCAGGGACCAGTCCAGGGTAATATTGAATAAATATTAGAGTGAAAAAATCACGTATATTTATTTAATCCCCCTTGGGAATCGAACCCTGGACCTCCAGTACGAAAGCCGAGCGTACTGACCATTACACTACGAAGGCGGACACATGTGAATAGTGATAACTCAATTCAGCTTATGACGGGGTTACAATTACCCAGATTTACATATTGTTCTTCAACTATGTTGAAAAAAAATAATGCAATATTTATTTTCACCTCCCTCCCTGGAAATCGAACCAGGGACCTCCAGCACGATAACTTAACATTACAGTACGGAGGCAGGCACTGGTCATCTGATAAAGTCTGTAACGTCAAAACCCGGTCAGATAAAACAAAAGTGGAAATGCGATACAGATGTTGTTTGGTCTGAGTATATGTTAAAGATAAGGAATCCATTGTAAGACTGCGAAATAAAAGAAAACATTTTGCGTATAAAAAATATATTTAATAATTACAAATAAGATACATGAAATATAATACGGAATTTAAACATGATATTTTTCAACAGATGTTTACAATTAAAATATGAATTATTTACATATCAAGAAAACTGCACTGGAATATTTAAAAAAAATAGTAAAAATCGCGCCTGAAACTTGTTTGAAAATAAAAAAAATTAAGACAATTTTTCTTATAATTAAAATGAATCTTTGTTTTACAATCACTATAAATATTTTATTATAGCTTAATTTTAATGTCTACCGGTTTCGAAGCTAACCGCCTCTTTATCAAGACTGATTAATCAGTCTTGATAAAGAAGCGGTTAGCTTCGAAACCGGTAGACATTATATTAAAGTTATAATAAAATATTTACAGTGTTTTTCAAACAAAGTTACATTTTGATTATAAAATGGAAAATCACAAAGTTAGAGCTTCAAATATAAATTATACAATTTTTCTTCTTCAAAAAAAAACAAAGATTAATTTTTAATTTAACAAAAAAATTACATGTATTTTTAAAAAAAACGAGTTTTTACTCTATATTCTATCAGTTCAGTTTTCGATAATTTTGAAAACAACATATTAATGACTTATTTTAATATATAATGGACAACAATATATAATTAATACATAAAAACAGGTGGGCAGGCAAACTACAAATGCCCTAAACCAACAAGGCCACATCAAAAGCGGATTTACTTTGTGGAATGATTTCATTATCATAGTTGACTTGGCTTGGCAACATCGCCAATATCACAATTAAATCTCTTCAACCAACCACAAAATCCACCTCTTGTGTTGAAATTTCTTAATGTAACTAAAGTATAAAGTGGTAACAATAAGAATAAAGCCTAGTTATAAAGTGACAACAATAAGAATAAAGCTTACTTGTAAAGTGGTAACAATAATGAATACGGCTTAGTGAAACCCAACCTCTTATGTTGACACTGCTTAATGTTACATTAAGGTTGCTTAACATTGCTTAATAAGTGACATCAAAAAGAATAAAGCTTAGTTGTAAAGTGACAACAATAAAAGTAAAGCTTAGTTGGGAAGTGGAAATTATTAGAATAAAATGTATTTTTTCTGAAAACCAATAAGAATGTATGCAATAATGAAAAATTAAGAATTAAACAACAAAGAAGAAAACAAGGAAAACTTTTAAACAACAAAGAAGAATACAAGGAAAAGAATTAAACAAAGTACACCGAATAGTTGGATTATATCCCATTAGACAAGTCACAGTCTTCGACGAGTTGAATATCGTTTAAAGCATAGTTTAAAGCACCAATTTATTTTCATAATATTTCGATTGTCCAAATTTTTGTTCACAAATTCTGGATTTGATCCACTATGTAGTTATTTGCATCGAAATTATTTATCGATTACTCAACATGGGTGAATAGGAATGTATAAGTCTGGGCTGGTGTGAGTGATCACTACACGAAAGTTTCTACTTACTAAAAAAATGCAAATTTCAATCACAGATGTCGCCGAAGAAGTAGCTAGCGAAAGATGTTTTGAATTGAAACAAATATAGCTTCCAAAATTTGAGTAGTGTGGTTGTCAATCAGGCAGAATTGAAGCGGCTCGAGTTGCATTCAGTACAATGAGAGCGCTCTTCTGCAATGACAATCTCAACTTGAAACTTGGACAGAGACTCATGAAATGCAATGCGTGGTACTGCTGGAGATCTGGACCCTAATAGTGAATACGATGAAGCGTTTGAAGTGTGGCTTCGGCGCGATGTTCGTATTCCCTGGGTGGATAGGGTCACTAAGGAACAAGTATTCAGAAGAGCTGGACCACACGGACAACTCTTGTCCAATATCAACGTTTGGAAGATTTCCTATCTGGGTCACGTATTTCTTGCAGAAAAATATTACATTCCGCAAATTGTAATGATGGGATTATAATAGGACTGCGAGGAGCTGGCAGAAAGCGAACATCGCGACTGGACCGGGATGACGGGAGTGGGGGAGGTGTTCCCTTTGCCATAGTGATCGCCAACGTTGGGGGGACTTACAAGGCACACGAAGAAGGTTGTCAGTCACTCACCTACGTTGAGATATCTTGTGTTATGTTACTATATAGATTAAACCAATTAAGTTTTGTAATAATAATTATTTAAATTAACAGTATCGTAAGTAACAATAATTTGGTCACATCAATTTGAGTTAGAGAACCGTCCATTAACATGACGACAGCCATATTACACATTTCCTAAAATATCACGTATCTAGGTTGGATTACGATTTCTCTCAGTAGTTTCGAGTATGCTGTTTGGATGGTCGAGTACCTTCCCCTGCCGGTGATATGTATTTACTACAACTCGACTTTTAAATGAGAGTATCAATATAAAATATAATAGATACGGGCTCAGAATGTTTATATTCATCCGTAATATAATTATGTATAACATGAAAGTATTTTAATATAAAGTTATTTAATGAAAGTAATTAATTTGTGAAAAAATCGGGGATAAAATCACAAACGTAACACACAAACGTTTCCTAGTGCGTGCGTGTGCGTGCGTGGCGTGCTTTGTGTGTACGCGCATGGCGTGTTTACTGCGCTAGTAGTACGCATATTATCTTACGCGGCGGTCTTGTCGCTACGCTAGCTATTGCGGCTACTTGCGATGTAATTTTTTCCCGTTTTCAGATACTTACCAAAGCTAACATTACAATATTGTTACATTTCAACTTCCACTATGATCAATAAAAGCAACATTTAGGAATATTCCCATTTTTCCCGTGTTTAAACTAAATTTTCATATGGTGCACAAAATACATATCACCGGTGCACGCGGATTTTTTTTAGCACCGTAATGGAAAGGTTCAAGGTGTTAGACGCTTTTGGATATTGTTACATTTGAATCTTACATCTTAAAATATCAATTGGACCCATTTTTACAAACAAGTTGATTCAAAATAAGAATTTTCACCTAAAATATATGCATAATCAATGTAAGTGTGCAATATTATGATTGTTTGGTTATAAAGATCCTTGTCCTTTGAGGAGAATCATTTCTTTAGCAGTTTGTATACGTTAAATTAATTTCCTAGGTCTCGTTTGAAGCAAATACGTCCAATTGTTGACACTTCAAGTTTACTGGGTGCAGGCTATCACTAGACAATCTCAAATGTAACATCAATATTCACAAGTTACAATTGGTGGAACATTCTTGACTAGACACGGTAGGGGAGAAGAGCGCAGAGCTTACTCCTGCGTCGGGAAATAGGTGCGTGAGGTAGGAATGCTCATATGAGTCGTACAGGTAGCAGGCCCAGCATAGCTCGTGGGGGCACCACAGGTCGCAGGCCCAGCATAGCTCGTGGGGGCGCTATAGGTCACAGGGACCCTATAGGTCGCAGGGTTTGCAAACATTGCAGGAGGTGCATAGTTCGCAGAGACCGCAGCGGTCGAAGGGTATGCGAAGGTGGCAGGGGGTGCATAATTTGCAGGGACCGCATAGGTCGCAGGGGGTGCATAGTTCGCAGGGAGCGTTTCGGTCGCAGGGGGCGCATAGTTCATATGGAATGTATATGTCGGAGAGTTTGAAAAGATTACAGGGGGTGCATAGTTCACAGGGACCGCATTGTTCGGAATGACCGCAGGGTCTGCAAAGGTTGCAGGAGGCGCATAGTTTGCAGGGACCGCATAGGTGGCAGGGTGTAAAAAGATTTCAGGGGGCGTATAGGTGACAGGGACCCCGAGGTTCCTAGGGGCAAGATATGTTTCAGAGGGCTCACGGACCCTACGATACCCACGTTGCCGAGGGACCACAGGAATCACAAAGGTCCCAGTGGCATCATAAGACGGACAGACCTCAAATGTCCCAGATATCTCTTTATAGTTCTGGGCTGCAGGAGCCGCAGAAGCTGCCTGAGGTGCAGGGTTTGGAAAGGTCCCAGGTCTTGAAAAAGTGCAATTGGTATCTACCGCCTGAGGCGCTTTCCAATAGGCAATATCCCAGGAGGGATGATCATTTGATGATCTGATAGAGTACTGACGGGTTATACGGCCGGTAGCTACAGAAGAGGTAATGTGCGTCGGTCGAGCCTCCTCGTGGGTGACCTGCTCATTAGTAGCTTGCTGGGGATCTGCCGCCTGAGCCGCTTCCCAATTCGCAGTATTCCAGGGGGGATGATCATGGCTGATAGAGTGCCGACGGGTAGTAATCCGGCCGGCAGCTGCAGAAGGGGTAGTGCGCATCGGTCGAGGCTCCTCGCGGGTGACCTGCTCCGGCTTACCTGTAGTCCGCTTGTGAGGAGGTTCCCCGTGGGCGGCCTGTTCTCGAACCTGCGTGCGTTTCCTTAGGTACTTTTTAATATCCCTCCTCACATTTTTACGACTAGTAGCCTTTTCGTCGGGGACTTCTGGAAGGTCAATTTGATAACTGACAGAACGCCGAAGCCTGGTAATTATATTTATAATTTCCTGATCTACGACATGCTGTTCAGTAGCATCCTGGCGGGAAACCGCTTGGAACGGATCTTGCTGAACGCCAGCCAGCAGATTATTACCTTGATGAGCAAGGTCTTCCTGAACGTTAGCTTGCTGATCAGGTATGAGGGAAGCAATAAGTTCCTCGAAGTCAACCTGCAGATGCTGATCTGCAGGTTGCTGAGGTTGCTGAGGTTGCTGATTTACATTGTGATGAGCGAGAGCTGCCTGAATGATAGCCTCCAGATCAGCTTCTTGGTGAGTTAGAGTTTCCTGAATGTCACCCTGCATATTAGCATTGTGAGCAAAAACTTCCTTGATTACAGCCTCCAGCTCAGCATCTGGGTGATCGATGACCTTCCGAATGGCAGCCTTCAAATCCTCTTCTCCCTGAAAGGGAGGTTTGTTCTCTGAAACAATAGACAAGCAAATAAACAGGGAGGAACCAACCTATCCCGTGTCTCCGTTCAGACTTGCTTGTTTAGTTGAACGGGGAGTAATTGCATTATACAAGAACAGTAGAACCTCGAATACTCGGACTAATCGGGGATGAAGCCAGTCCGGATAAGGACAATATGAATAATCGACAAGGAAAGATAAGTACATTCAGTATTAATTAATAATCTAGATTCTAGATCATATATGAGCAACCAGTGGCCCGCCGAACTATTTTGTTCGGGCCTTAATCATCTCGTCGAAGTACAATATATACAAATATACAGATGTGTGTATATGTATATATTGATCTGGATAGGTACTAAAAATGGGTTGGTTAATTTAATAATATTTATTCTATTTCATCATCATCGCAAGAGGCCAATCCCTTTAAAAAAAAACAGGCCACAAGGCCTACACCAAGTAGAAGAAGAAGAATACGAAAAGATAAAACGAGACTCGGTATTGTATCAAAACAAAAAATATTCACCTTTTGAACGAAATATTGGAATTACCCTTCTCTAAGCCATTAAATGTTTTAGCAAGAAGCAATTTATTGTTATTTATCCATCCACTGGATTATTCACCCTACGGATGACTTCGTGTCTCAATTTGAGATGTGAAGGGAGATGGAAGTTGGAGCTTCCCAAGATTTAATCTGGGGTTTGACTAGCTTAAGTGTAACCATTCTTAATTGATGTTTTAATAATAATAATAAAACCCTTATCCGCACCCAATGGTGCATAGGGCACTGCGTCATATAAACGCAGTGTTATCTTGATCGTTTACACATGAAGGAAAGGTGATCAGCCCTCCGCTTCAGGTACCAGTCCAGGGTAATATTGAATAAATATGACAGTGAAAAAATCACTAATATTTATTTTACCCCCCTTGGAAATCGAACCCGGGACCTCCAGAACGGTAGCCGAGCGTGCTGACCATTACGCTACGGAGGCGGACGAAAGTAAATACCACTATTACTAAGGATAGTAAATACCACTATTTCTAAAAATCTACTGTGACACGTGTTTCGATGCATTTCGCATCATTTTCAGATGCGAAATGCATCGAAACACGTGTCACAGTAGATTTTAATAAATAGTGGTGTTTACTAAGTAATACATCAATTAAGAATGGATAGATTTTACCACAAAGTGACTGTCGAAGCAATTCTGTCTATTAATAACAATAAATATGGAAGAAGAACACTTCGTTACATAGTATCATCCATTTTCAGGAAAGAAAAATATGGACCAAAGGCAAAATAATGGAATGGGTTAACGATCAAGAGTTAATAATGTAAAAACAGTTAATAATGGAATACAATTTGATAAACGAAATATAAAAGTTCTCCATATGTATAAATGATTCAAATGCATTATGTTATAAATAAAAATGTAAATACATATGTTAAATGAATGAAAAAAAAATACAATTTAGTTTTTATTCTTCTTTTTTGTGTTTTTTGTTAAAATATGAAAAGAATACATAAAAAGTATGTTAAAAGAACTCCACCGACAAGACGCATAAGGCGGCTTGGTGGGTGTTTTTAGAATTTTATATATGAATTTATATTTACTTTTATATTTTTTTTTACAAAAAATATGAGTAATATAACCACTCTCCGAGGTTTTTGTCTACCGGTTTTGAGATGTACCCGTCTCTTCGTCAGGATAATCACTACAACAGCAAGCAAACAATACTACACGGCACTACCACAGTACACATTTATAACTATATAAAATGTTGATCTCTCGCATGTCAGACCTCGGCTTTTAATGCACGTTGTTCCACAATCCTTAGTGCATGTTGGTCCTCAGGTCGATTAAAATCGGATGTGATCAACACTTTATGTAACTACAAGGGTGTGAATAGTGCTATGGTAGTGACGTGTTGTTATGTTTTCATGTCCTGATGAAGATACGGGTACGTCTCGAAACCGGTAGACAAAAATGTATTATGAATGTAGTGGTTGTATACTAGCTTTACACTAACCTTTTTGTAAAAATATTTAAATTAAAATAACGAACCCAAAGTAAATGCTGTAAATATGAAGAATACTGAGAATGTATGAGTATGTACGAGTATGTACTATATATTGAATAAATAAGTGTTATATATCCATGAAATCCATATTGCACAATAAAAAAGCCAGGTTGTGCGCCCTGGAATATTCAGATCTCCATCTTCCTTCATATGAAAAAAAATATAGGTGTTTTATCTCAAGATGGGACACCTAGAATAAGTATTCAACGGTGGGAGTTATAGGACGCGATATCGGTACTTACTTGTCGTCCCGGAAGTTGTGGGAGAGCGAGCCCGGCTGGTCTGGGGGTATGAGGGTACTACCTCCTGGGAGGAAGATGGTTGGAAGGCAAAATATGCCTCCTCCTCGGAAGTGTATAATTCTTCTGCCTGGCAGTAGAATAGGTCCTCTTCCAAGGAAGAGAACCATACTTCTTGCGCGGTGCGCGCTCCATCTCCCTCACAGGTGGACCCTTCCTCCTGAGAGGCTGTTTGTCCTGCCGCCCGGGGGGCAGAGGATTCTTCATCCTGCGAGACTCGCCCCTGGGAGGCGGATGCCCCTACGGGGGACTGCGGGTGGCTGTCGGTGTGCGGCGTCTCCTCACTGACCCCCCCCGGGGTCGGCTCGCGGTCCATCTCGTCATACAACCTGCCACAATCGGACTGGTCAGTGACCCGTAATACATGCTCTATAAATAATGGTCGAGTGGGAAATGCGACGACTGCATTTTCCGCAAAAAATAGGAAAATAACACTTTGTTAAATACCCGATGATGATGATGTAGAAAGGGCTTGGGAAAGGGTAAAATCCAATGTACTTAACGCAGCAAACGAAGCCCTGGGACAAAAGAGGGTAAATATAAACGCTAAAGCCATTACTAAGCCATGGTATGGCAAAGACGTCAAATCACTCACACTAGAAAAAGAGACGTTTTAGAAGTTTTCTGAGATCGTGCGGGATGAGAAAGTTTGGATCGAGAAGTGAGGGTAGCAGCAGACTGAAGAGGTAACAGGCCTCCAGGAAGATCACCTAAACGATGGAAAGATAGCTGGTCATCCACCTCCCAGGAGCGGACTCCGAGTACAACAGGACACAGTCCTTGATAATGAAGAAAAGGAAAAACAGCCTCGGCGCTGTTACGTGTCTGTCTGATGTGCTGGTCAGGGTTGTGAAGGCGTCTGTGTACCGGCCAACGTCGGGATGAAATCGGATCTAGCTGACTAACTGAGCTAACTATATATATATATATATATATATATATATAACTCATATATATATATATATATATATATATATATATATATATATATATATATATATATATATATATATATATATATATATATATATATATATATATATATATATATATATATATATATATATATATATATATATATATATATATATATATATATATATATATATATATATATATATATATATATATATATATATATATATATATATATATATTAGAATTCTGAAAGATGGGTTTTGCAGTTTGAGCCGAAGTTATGTAAGATACCTCAAAGATCCGAGAATAGGTATATATAGATAGGACAATCGACATTATTTTTTGACACCTCATCAAAGATGAAGAAGTATATGGAAGTCTGGGCATTTACGGGGCTGACGACCGTCATAGGCTGGTTTAAGTGATCACTGTACACACGTGTAACATTCACCAATTAAACCCATTATTGACAACCACACTACTCAAATTTTTGGAAGTTCTATATATATGAACCAATTTAGAAACCTTGTTCTTGAATATAAGAGTTAATATATGAGTTTCTGCTTAGTCAAAAGCTTCTTTACATCTCACCAATAGATGTCTCTAGTAAAGTTCTAGTGATTCAAGAACAAGGTTTCTAAATTGGTTCATATGTATATATAGAACTTCCAAGAATTTGAGTAGTGTGGTTGTAAATAATGTGTAGAATTGGTGAATGTTACACGTGTGTAAAGTGATCACTTAAACCAGCCTATGGCGGTCGTCAGCCCCGCCAATGCCCAGACTTCCATATTCTTCTTCATCTTTGATGAGATGTCAACAAATAATATGAATCCCTTTTAATTAGAAAACTGTTACAAGACATTTATTTTGCCGACGCTTCAAAATTTGGCGAATATGTGTATAATACACAGCATTATCATTGAATATATTTGCAAAAGGCGATTCAGTTGGCTTGGCCATGTAGTCCGCATGCCTCCCGAGAGCCGCCATCGAGCTTGCCTCTTTTACAAGGCATCAATGCTGACGATTCGTCGGCAGTTCTCGTCAGAACTTCGGGACGCGGACTGAGTTGGGAGGATGCAAGGGAGCTGGCAGCCGACAGAAAAGCCTGGAGACAGTTTGTGGACTCCATATGCTCCACCTACGGAGCGGGTATGGTTTAGTAATAATAATACATTTGCAGCACGAATTGCCACCTCCTTATTAGGGTGATGCTTCTTAATGTACGATGCAACAGTTTCCCGCGCTTTCAGTATTTCTCTTATTGTGCTAGAAGATTGTTGCTCTGCTACTTCCTCCTCCTCTATTAACAAACTAACTACCTAACTAACCATCATGCCGCTTCCCCGCAGGGGTAGGCAGAGAGGCACTCTGTCTTTGCAAACATTCTTCGCCTCTTCTACGTTCATGCATCTCCTCATACATACCCGCCGATTGTTACGACTCCTAACCTGACCACTTTCAAGTATTTCGCATACCTGATCGTGCCATGTTTTTCTCGGTCTTCCTCTGCTCCTTTTTCCAATTACATTCACCTCATGAAATTGTTTTACCGTTCTTTCCTCACTCATTCGTTCTACATGTCCAAACCACATGTTGAACGAATGAGTGAGGAAAGAACGGTAAAACAAATTCATGAAGTGAATGTAATTGGAAAAAGGAGCAGAGGAAGACCGAGAAAAACATATTTTAACGATAATGCTTGTCTCGGCTCTGCATTCCTTCCTTATTTCACTATTCGAACATCAATCTTACACCGTTTTGTCACACATTATTCTGAGAGATCGCATTTGGACTGCATTCAGTCTACTTTCATCCTTCCTTTGCCAACTCCGTGTTTCACTCCTATACATTAGAGTTGGAACCAGGACTCCGTTGTGTACTGCCAGTAAAACTCTTCCCCATTATTTCTTAGTGTGAAACACGAAGCAACTCCATAAGATCTTAGCTGTACTCATTCGCAAGCTTTTCCATATCGTTGTTATCCACCTCGAGCCCCGTGATATTGCAGAAGTGAGGGTGTTCTTGGTAAACCTCCTTCCCAAGCTGCGAAGATCTCGGTTCACAAGTGAATGTCGCGAAAAAGGGACTTGCCCTTCCTCTGTTACTCGTTATGCGAAACATCGCTCGCTAAGGGAGCACCTTTTTCTGATATTTTTTGCTCGTTATGTGAATTAGTCGTTATGAGAGATTCCACTGTAGACTGAATGCAGTTGAAATGCGATTCCTAAAATGAATGTGCGGCAAAAGTATGTATGAGAGATGTTCGAATGGCGAAATTAGAAATGAATGCACGGATGATCTAATGTGTAAAGGCAACTAGCCGTAACTCAAGTTGCGGCTGTTTGGCGTAATACGGCTCAAAGCATGCATTCTTATAACTGACCTCTATTATAAATAATCACAGATGTTGCTCTATCTCTTTCCTTTACAGAAATATTCATTATCCGAGTAGCCGCAAGATTTCATTCATTTGATACATGTATTGGCGAAAAGCATCATTTTAAGTTTACTATAAACGCGTGTGCCTGAAAAGTACAATTTTTAACTTGCGGCTATTTGCCTTTGCACATCAGTGATATAAGCATTTTCGATAAAATTAAGATAGAATATCAAAGACCTGATATGTTGACCAGTCCTGTCGAGCGAACGAGTCAGAAAAGAGGGTAAAAACAAATTTACGAGGCGAGTAAGGTTGGAAAGACCGAGAAAATTATGGCACTATTTCTACTACTTGGGCGTAGTCAGGTCACGAGTCGGAATAAAAGACGCAAAGTTCTATTTCCTCTGCCTACCCCTGCAGGCGGCGTGATGGTCAGTAGGTCAGTAAAATATGTATTTAATCTTTTTCTAAATTTACACATTTGAATGACGCTCATTTCAGTATTACAGTAATTTATAATAGAAAAATACAACAATGGAACAAGTAATTTAGAACAAGTATTTGTCCGCCTCCGTAGTGTAATGGTCAGCACGCTTGGCTACCGTTCTGGAGGTCCCGGGTTCGATTCCCAGGGGGGGTCAAATAAATATTAGTGATTTTTTCACTGTAATATTTATTCAATATTACCCTGGACTGGTACCTGAAGCGGAAGGCTGATCATCTTTCCTTCATGTGTAAACGATCAAGATAACACTGCGTTTATTTGAAGCAGTGCCCTATGCACCATTGGGGTGCGAATATGGTTTTTTTTATTAGAACAAGTAAATAAAAAAAGAAAAAAAAAATCAACCGTCAATTTTCTTATTTCCAATTCATATTCAATCCTGCCGCAAAATAAAACTTTTCCACTCGCGAGTTACAAGAAAATATTGCCACTTTACTGCTATTTAAACATGAAGATAATAAACCTACTCAAAGTAGGAATAAATTATAAATCTAAAGCCCAAATCTCTTGAACGGCAGGTAACTCTCAAAATTACAAAATAAAGCTGTTAATAATAAAACAAAAATAATAATATCCGTACCTTCACGCCCAGAATGCAGGTGTAAATAATTCGTAGAACGGAAATTCACTGACAATTTCACTGAATCCACCGAGTGTCACAAGGATCATTAAAACGAAACATTATTGTTTTTAAAACACTTATATGTATCAACCAAAATCACTCGTCACTTTTAACCAAAGTCATTTTAAATCAAAACACTGAAGTTTGTAGAGAGCGTGGGGCTTCTAGTCAAGGCGTCGTGCGCGGCTCTACTGATGCCAGCCTGCGCGGAGTGCGTGTGTAGGAGGGATCCAGTGAGAAACGTCCAATGGGCGGCGTAGGAAAGCCGATTTAAACCCCCCTCTTGCACATATCACAAAAATGCCTTTTGAAAATGTACATTGTACAATTTCTGTTGGCAATTAGGTGTAGAAATATATAATAAATAATGCACATTTAGCACCGTACTAGCGATGGAAATGAAGCTTTTAAGTAAAGAATAAGAGATCTAATGCGAGAGACAGAGCGAGATAGGGAGCCCTCCCCCCCAGTAAGACAGAGAGAGAGAGAGAGTTTTCCCGCCTAAAGCACGGAAAAACTCGGTGAGAACAGTAATGAAGAAATAAACAAATGAATAAATCCTAAAAGAAATACAAAAATATAAAGTTTGCGTAAATAAATATTCTTTATAAAATTGAACAACTTTGTTTTAACCAGTTTTTTTTTATTATTAGTACACTTCAACCTACCAGTTTGGACAAGAACCTTGTCATCATCAGGGTTTATTAAATTCTAAAACATTAAAATACTCATAATTAACACATTCTCTTACCAAAAATTAGATCCTCAATCATTTAGGATTTTGTTTTTGGTAAAGGAGTGTAATTAATTATGAGTATTTTAATGTTTTTAATGTTTTCGAATTTAATAAACCCTGATGATGACAAGGTTCTTGTCGAAACCGGTTGGTCAAAGCGTATTAATAATAAAAAAAGTGGTTAAAACAAAGTTGTTTAATTTTACAAAGTTCATAAAATGTGCCATAAAGTATCTGCAAAAAACATTCAAGAAATAAATATTCTATTTATTCAATACTGTGATTGATTGGTGCCTCGATTCGTAAAACTGATATTGTTTCTTCTTCTTCTCTTCTTCATCTTGGTGTAGGCCTTGTGGCCTGTTTTTAAGAGGGATCGGCCTCGATCCATCACTTTGATGGTCTGCCCAGGAGTCGTCTACCATGGCCGTACAGTGCGATGTGGGGGAGTCTGGATGGCTCCATTCTCCTCACTTGCGCATACCATTGTCTCCTTCGTTGCCTTCCCCACCTGAAGACATCTTCGATCGAGCATATTTCCCTGATCCTGGCGTTTCTTATTCTATCTCGAAGACTCTTGCCTGATATGCTTCTTAGACTCTTTATTTCTGACACTCTAAGCGCGTTAATACTTAATACCAGGAGTGGTCTGCCAATTTTTTAACAACGAGCTCGCAGGTGTTTGGAGAAAGGGGAGGTGTGTAATTTTGTTTTGACTATCCAAAATACATAATAATTAAAAATACTTATTTGAATAGTTCTATATCCCAACAAAAGCAGCATATTTTAACTTCATATTTACCCGCTACAGGGCAGAAAGTGTTGTTTTTGCATTTTGAAGAAAAGGTATTGTTTAATAATTTTTTTAATAAACCAAATATTTTTCAAACGGAGAAAAAACATTCAAGTTTTACCTAAAAAGATCTGTTGCACAGTAAAAAGTTCAATAAGTGACTTGATATTTATTTTTAATACATTGCGTTCTCCTGAAAAATCAAGTTTTTTGATTTATGACGTTCTTGAAAGGAGTGAGCGATATGACTTATTTTTGTATGGTTGAAAATTCTTCGCTTTAACAAATCAAATTTAACAAAGGGGCTCGCCAGCCCATCTCCAATTTAACAAAGGGCTCGTGCGAGCCCCCGCGAGCCCATGCAGCCCCCCGCTGCTTAATACTTAATTAATACTTTGTGATAACTATGTAAAATATGAGATATATTGTTCCATGATTCGATATTTTCGACTTATCTATTTTTTTCGAAAACTCAGTGAGGGCACATCACCATCACGCCGCTTCCCCGCAGGGATATGCAGAGAGAATAGAATGCCACACCACCTTCGCATGTTCCACAACCGTGCTTCTCCTAATACATACCGCAGTTTATTTCAACTCCTAAACTGACTCCCTATTTACTAGGTTAAATCAGATAAAAATGGATAGATATTGCCACAAAGCATCCGCCGAATTAATGAAATTTATCTTTCTCACTTGGGAATTGGGAAAAGGGCCGATGAATTGATTTGTTTTGAGCTAGATTAGACTATACACATGACAAAGTTGCGTGAAAGTTCGCTACAGATTTGTTTCTCACCTTAGCTTGAACGCGATAGCGAGTTGTTTTTTTCTCTAAAACAATGCAAAATGCCTTGCCACGAATCGCTACCTCAGCCATCAATACGTCATCGACATATCGCTCACTCCTTTCGAGAACGTCAAAAATCAAAAATCGTTAATTTTCAGTTGTGCATGTTTTCGGAATGCCCAAAAAATGTACAATATCCCAGCAAAAGAGGCATATTTTTAACTTAATATTTACCCGCTACAGGGTAGAGAATGTTGTTTTTGCATTTTGAAGAAAACGTATTTTTTAATTATTTTTTTAAGTATCCTACATATTTTTCAAATGGAAAAATGCTTCAGGTTTTACCTAAAAAGATCTGTTGCACAGTAAAATGTTCAATAAGTGGCTTGATATTTATTTTTAATACATTCTGTTATATTTTTAAACTTTAAAAACGTTCCCCTGAAAAATCAAGTTTTTTGATTTATGACGTTCTCGAAAGGAGTGAGCGATATGCGTAAGTCGCGTACAAGTCAATTACGTATTGTGTTGCGTTGTGCACAGAAAGTCATTAAGTTGAAATGGCGCAGCTTACTCGAAGCCTTTAGGAAACATTCCGACCGTGGGCCGCAACAAGTCGTTCGCATGTTGCTTGTAATGTTTCTTTTTCTTCAGATTTTGTTACGATTCAGAACTTTCTGGTATTTAATTTATGGCCCAACATACGATAAATCGCAAATTTTCAAGACTTACTTCAGTGATCACTTTACACAATTGTAACATTCAATGTAGAAAAATTAAGGAGAATAACTCAACTGGTAACCTATAAAAAAGTGACTAAAATATAATATTTAAATTTAAATTTAATTTAATTTAATTTATTTATTATTTATTATAATACATATTTACAATATCTTATCTAAAAATACACTAATAGAGAAACAAATAGTCTTCAACATAAAATAATATTAAAGTACCAAATAGTAAGCATTGATAAATACACGTCTCCTTAACACACTATCAGCGAGCAATTTAAATATAAATATGCTTAAATTTACATATAAATTTTGAACGATAAATATTTGAAGGATAAAATAGTTTTATATAACTAATTTAATAAACATAGTACTCGAAATAAGGATAAAATAAGACATTTTATAAAAATTATAACAGAGTCGCTGAATTGTACATTTTATAAGGGTTTGATAATGTATGATGAGATGCCTGAATGTATGAAGAATGAAAAGAGTCTGAAAGAATTTCAAAAAAAATGTTTTGTATTTGGTTTAATTCTTTTTTTTATATATACACACATATATGATGTACATTAAGTGTAAAAATAGTTTGTATTTATTATAAAATAGTTTGTAATCTAAAAATCAATGATTTTAAATTATTAACCAGTTAATTCATTTACAACATTTTGAGTGTGTCCAAATAATTCGGACCTCACATACAAATGGAAAGTCTCTGCTTAATAAAAGCTTTCCTCTTCCCACAATAGATGGCTATTTTAAACAAGCGCATATTGTGTTATGAGTTTGATCAATATTTATAGAAGTTAAAAAAAAAGTAGTGTGGTTGTCAATGATGGGAAGAATTGGTGAATGTTACACGTGTAAAGTGATCACTTAACCAAGCCTATGACGGTGGTAAGCCCTGTAAATGCCCAGACTTCCATGTTCTTTTTCATCGATGTTAAATTAAAAAATAAAATAAAAATAAGTCAACTCACTCGGGTCATGTTCCCACGTATGTCGCAGCAAAAATATTCGAATAAATGAAACAAAAGCTCGTGTTTACAAAGTTTCAGAACTGGGTGTTTGGGAAATCGCGAATGCGAAGGTAATAAACATCAAACAAAAAATGTCATACGAGTATTTTACGATGTTCGCATCCGAGATCGATTTAAAAGCGCCCGGTGAGCGAAGCCGAGAAAAGTGAGACGAAAAGAAGGAAACTTTTAACCACTTTTTTTCTAAAAAAAGATCCCATTAAAAGGTGGCTTTTTCGCACCCGAGGCAATCAAAATTCGGCAATTGGCATTTAAATTTTACATGAAAATTGATATATTTTTAAGTATGTACATATCTGTATGCCTAGTACGAGATAAAAGATATATCGAACATCTTTTCCCCGCTCCAGACTCGGCGGCCCGAGACCGATTGACGACGTTTTAATCAGTTTATTTTTTGTAAATCGTTATCATCATTATCCTATTATTATTATTATCCATGTCTTATTATTATTATTATATTATCGAAATCATACAGGAGAAAGAGATCAAGTGCATTTTTTACAAAAACGTAGTCATTGACTATTTAATATCATACTAGCTCAATATTGCCCTGGAAAAATCCCAAAGGATTTTAAACTTGGAAGTATAATATATTGACTTGTTAAAAATGACTAACTGCATTGATGTTTATTTTCTAGCCCAGCAAAAGTGACTTAAATGGCCCTCCTTTACATTTTACGTTTTGTTAGTTGGTCACTTTCTCCTGTACGACTACGATATAAGAAAGTATAAGAAAAAAATCGAGACTTCGTGAACTTATTTAACTTTTATGTCGTGAAATTATTTCGGAATTTACTTACAACATTTTGAGTGTGTCCAATTAATTCGGACCTCAATACAAATGGAAAGTCTCTACTTAATAAAAGCTTTCCTCATCCCACAACACATGGCTATTGTTAACACGCGCATACTGTGTTACGAGTTTGATCAATATTTATAGAAGTTTAGTAGTGTGTTTGTCAATGATGGGTAGAGCCTTAAGGCGAGCTGACTAGGAGAGTAAGTGGGTAACTTACAGAAGGCACTGCGGGAAGATGTCTCCGGGCGCGCTGGGCGGGGGCGGCGCGGGCGGGGGCAGCAGCCGCGGCAGGTCGCCCCCGCCCCCGCCCTGCTGGCAGCACGACAGGAAGGGCCGGTCGCGCGGCGGGAACACGAACGCGCTCGACCCGAAGTTGAAGCGCACGTGCTGCATGGGCGTCAGCGTCGCCGCCGGGAAGAACTCCCCGCTGCGGTCACAAACCGGCCTTACAGTGTCCGTCTACCGGGGGACTTCTAGATACGTCGAATGTCGATGAATTATGGTCCAGTGGGACATATTGTCTGCCTGCTGTGCCGGCCAGGGCTGTGCGGGCGCCGCGTACCGGCCAGTTGGAATCGGATCTACCTGACTAGCTTGGCTCTTACGCTGGGGCACCTCTAGAAACGCCGAATATCGATGAACAATTTCAAATCAATTTCAATTTTCAATTTCAATTTATTCAACAACAAAAAAATAATATAAGCATAACAAACAATATTCAAGGCGTATATATTAAAAGTAAGCTAGAAGACCTAAGGGTGTGGAAGAATCCCGCTTCGGAAAAGTCCTTCGGACACATGGAACAGATCATTATCCAATGTGATATTGTTCAACATAGCGGTAACTCTTCCTACAGGCATAACCATCGGCAGGTTGGTCCTGTGTATAGGAATGTGAAACAATCTATGCCGACGCTGTCTTAGGTAACTATCGGGAACATACATACCAATTTTCCGGATAATTTCAGGATTATCGATCATACCGCGCAACAATCGATAAATGAGAAATGGTCAAATGAGAAATGCGAGAAATGTCTGTCTGCTGTGCCGGTCGGGGTTATGGAGGCGTATGTGTACCGGCCAGCGTCGGGTCGGAGACGGATCTAGCTGACTAACTTAGCCCTTTCACTGCCTACTTTGGGGCAGTTCTAGAAACATCGAATATCGATGAATAATGCTCGAGTGGATAATGCGAAGATTTAACATTTTCCGCAAACGCATCGGCACTACACCGTGTCTGCTGTGCTGGCCGGGGTCGTGGAGGCGTCTGTGTACTGGCTAGCGTTGGGTCGGAATCGGATCTAGCTGACTAACTAGTTCAGTTACTACTAATCTTTTTAGCTGCCTACACCGGGGTTTTTCTAGAAACTTGATGGTTGTTTTACAAACTTGTATTTTATTTACTTAGATTGGTAGTGACGAGGACATAGAAGGAATGTGTATTTAATTACGCATTTTTATCGATTGTTGCGCGGTATGATCGATAATCCTGAAATTATCCGGAGCATTGGTCTGTATGTTCCCGATAGTTACCTAAGACAGCGTCGGCATAGATTGTTTTACATTCCTATACACAGGACCAACCTGCCGATGGTTATGCCTGTAGGAAGAGCTACCGCTATGTTGAACAATATCACATTGGATATTGACCTGTTCCATGTGTCCGAAGGAGTTTTCCGAAGCGGGATTCTTCTACACCTTTAAGTCTTCTTGCTTACTTTTACTTTTAATATATACGCCTTGAATATTGTTTGTGATGTAAGTATATATTATTTTTTTATTGAATAAATTGAATTGAATTGAATTGACATCGAAAGCTGTTAAATGTAAATATAGCCTAAAAAGAAATGAACTACTTACCAATATTTTTAATTAAAATTTTACTTAGTAAATACCACTATTTCATAAAATCTATTGTGACACCTCGGCTGCCAAACTCAAAACACAGTAAGGGACATTTTTTTTGTAGAAGGTTTATTTTTGCATTTTTGGACTAAGTAGATTCTACTTAGTCCAAAAATGCAAAAAAAATGTACTAAAAAAATGTCCCTTACTGTGTTTTAAGTTTGGACAGCCAACCTGTTTTGATGCATTCCGCATCATTTTCAACCACCGTAATACGGTGTTATTAAAATTGGATAGACTTTACATAAAGTCACTGCCGAATAAATTAATGAAAAACTTCTCAACAATAAGTAGACATTTTTGCTATCAATTGTTTAACCCTTTTTTAATATTTATTATTATAAGGTCAAGAGATCTTGCGTGTCTTACGTCACTGCGACCATATTAGGGATATTGTGACCTCCCTCTATATCAAAGCTCACTCTTGAGACCTACGTGAGTCATGTAGCTCTCGACCTGACTTGGTGGTAGGAGCTTTACCTTCTCGGAGTCCAGTAGTGGTCCTCCAAGGATGTGACTTGTGATGTGACACCCAATGATGCATAGGGCACTGCATCATATAAACGCAGTGTTATCTTGATCGTTAACACATGAAGGAAAGGTGATCAGCCCTCCGCTTCAGGTACCAGTCCAGGGTAATATGGAATAAATATTAGAGTGAAAAAATCACGTATATTTATTTAACCCCCCAGGGAATGGAACCCGGGACCTCCAGAACGGTAGCCGAGTGTGCCGACTATTACACTACGGAGGCGGACTATGCCAGACTAGGGGTTACTACGCCAGAATTACCGCGATTTATACATAAATAATTCATAAGTAAAATGTGTTCCTATAAATGTTTTTCTCAAAATCTTGTTCGTATGTCCGGGGTCCTAAGTAGAGTAATATAATGTAATAATAATAATAAGAGCCATGCTTTGTGTCGTATAGCGGAAAGTACTTTATTTATTTATTTTTATTGGAAAACCAACAGAATATTTCAACAAAAATAATATAATATGAAAAAATACAAAAAATAGCAAATTCCAATTATAGGTTTCCACCTAAGTGATCTAAAAATAAAACAATTTAAATAAACTGTCATAAAAGTAAAACTTTATAGAACATTTCTTTATCAACTTGTCAAATAAACATCAACAATATTATTTTAAACGTATTAAAAGAAACATTATTGATGTCTATTTCACTAAGCATTTAATTGCACATATCGCAGGCTCGATTTAAAAATGAATTTCGGTAGGACTTGAGGGATTTTACTTACAAGTCGTAGCCGAATATCTCGAGGTGGGGGGTCAGGCAGACCCCGTTGACCGAGAAGATGATCTCCCTGCGCGAGATGTCGATGAGACAGCCGACGATGTCCCCGCACTGCCAGTGAGTCGCGGCCTGCTGCAGCGTGCCCTTGGCGTCGAACCAGACGAGCCGGCGGCAGCCGTCGAAAGCCACGGACAGCGTGTCCCCCCCGATCTTGTAGCCGGGCGCCTGAAACACCAGCATCCTGTATACATTCGTTCAATCAAACACTTACCAAATAATGCAATCATAAAGCACTTGAAAAAATATAACAAAAACATTTGAGTAATCATTCAAGCAAGTGTTAACTTACAGCAAAAAAAAATACTAGATGTTTGTGACATGTATCTCTCAATTTTTGGTGCATTGCCAATAAAAAAAGCCTTTAGAAACAGTACAAAAACTTTAGAAATCATAATTTAAAAAAAATAACCTATCCAACAGTGTCTAAAATATGCGCCAACATTTATTGCCTAAAAATATTAATAGATTTCAAAAAATGTAATCTTCAATCTTCTTCTTCAAACCCTTATCCGCACCCCAATGGTGCACAGGGTTCTGCATCAAATAATCTCAGTGTTATCTTAATCGTTAACACATGAAGGAAAGGTGATCAGCCCACCGCTTCAAGTACCAGTCCAGGGTAATATTGAACAAGTATTACAGTGCAATAATCACGGATATTTATTTGACCCCCCCCCTTGGGAATCGGACCCGGGACCTCCAGAACGGTAGCCGAGTGTGCTAACCATTACACTACGGAGGCGGATAGAATTATCTTAGTATGCGTTACTTGTGTGAAAAACATATATCAAGTGTCTTAGCCGGCGAGTCGATAATCAACAATCGGACGAGAATTTAAAGTGAAATTTCAAGGGCGCGTCACGTTTATTACGCACATTTCGTTACGTGAGAGAGAAGAAAGATATACCGTTGAGAAAGAGAAAGATAGACAAAGAGAAAGGTACATTCCGACGCCACGGAAGTGGAGCAAAATAAAATAAGGGAACACTGACATATATATCTCGTATACTAGTTTTTTCTTTTATCACGTAAACCACGCTTCACGAGCATTTTTTTGCAGCTCCATCTGTTAAACGTAGCAGCAGCACATGCTATACCAATCATTGCTCGTAGCGGAGAGCATGCTTCTTGACAAGTTTGAGTACCCGCAAGCATTGTAGGTATAATAGCACTTATTAAAAATATTATAATAATCAAAATGTCATTCCGCAAAGGCAATGCCAAATCAGTCAACGAATAATATAACTTTTTTCATAGCTGCATTTAAAAAGTGCCCAATTGCGAATTCCAAATATATATACATATAAAACAATATGGCTGGTGCACACTCATCGGAGGCGACTACATGTTTCTCGTATTCTGCGTATTCATCTCTTATTTCTGCCTAGCTATCATTAAGTAGGTGCTCCACTCACATACAGTACTCGGGTGTCATGCAACAGGTCTTGCTTAAATACGAATTCAACATAGGCATCGAAAAATCACTGCAATCATTTTTTTGTTTTCAACGATTACATTAGCCAAAAATGATTTTGTAACTGAAATTATGATGACTGATTATGAAATTATAAGCTAATACAATAAAAATGAAAATGATATTTTCTGGCGTTTCTCATGTGTGTGATAATAATCCAGGATTCGGACCTCACATACTAATATAAGTGTTTCTGCTCTGTAAAAAGCTTTTTTTCATCTCACTAATAGATGTCTCTAGTGAAGTATATATATATATATATATATCTACATATATATATATATATATATATATATATATATATATATATATATATATATATATATATATATATATATAATTTGAATAGTGTGTTTGTCAATAATGGGTAGATTTGGTGGATGTTACACGTGTGTTAAGTGATCACTTAAACCAGCCTATGACGGTCGTCAGCCCCGTAAATGCCCAGATTTCCATATTCTTCTTCATCTTTGATGAGATGTCAAAAAATAATATGAAATTGTGATGACTGATTTGGACTAAGTTAATCGTTCTTATTCAAAGTCTATATGGTGACAAGCTTGTATCACGTCTAGTTTTCATGTTACCGTCATATTATTGTTTGTATGGACCCCATACGTTGAAACCGTAATAATGGTTGGTATCTAGACTTGTTTTAGTATAAGGTCTAAGGGATTCAAAAAAAGTATTACAAATATGTCGGTTGATAAGATATAAGGATGTATAGCAATTTAAACTCTCTGTCCACCCCTAAAGTAAAAAGGTGTGATGACAGCGATAGAAATATCAAAGAACCATTTAAAAAATTTCAGTTATCGCTAACTCAGTCTTACATTTCTTTAAAAATTCCGTTTTTATTGGGTCATACATCGATTTTCTCAACCTGTTGCCAATGACCCATAAAGCAATGATCCTTACGACGAAAATATATTTGATGTTTTTAAAATGCGGTAAATATTTTATTTTATTCAACAATAAAATGTTTTTTGGTATTTATTTATTTTTGATCAAAGCACATCAAAGAACCTTTCTGAATTCATTTTGAATTCGACGTTACATTTTTATCAAAAATCTACGCTGCTAATTATGTCGTACGTACGTCAATTCTCCCACCCGGTCGTCTAAAGCAATGATCCCCAAACTTTTTTTACCGCTTACCCTTATAATATATTAGATATACAACATTTAGTATGTGTCCAAATACTTGATCACACATCTGGATTATCTCCAATTATAGGAGTTATTTTTCATTTTATTTTTTGACATTTGCATCTCATCAAAGATGAAGAAGAAAGATTTTCTCCTTCATATTTGTTGAGATGCCAAATAATAATATGAAAAACAACTCCTATGATTGGAGATAATCCAGTTTTGTGAACAAGTATTTGGAGACACTCAAAATGTTGTAAATAAATTATCTGGTCAAATTATAAGCTTAAATAATGAAAATGAAAATGATTTTTTCTGGCGTTTCTCATGTGTGTGATTATAATCCAGGATTCGGACGTCACATACTAATATAAGAGTTTCTGCTCAATAAAAAGCTACTTTTCATCTCACCAATAGATGTCATTGGTGAAGTTCTAGTGATTCAAGAACAATGTTTCAAAATTGGTTCATATATAGAACTTCCAAGAATTTGAGTAGTGTGGTTGTCAATAATGGGTAGAACTGGTGATTGTTACACGTGTGCAAAGTTATAACTTAAACCAGCCTATGACGGTCGTCAGCCTTCCATTTTCTTCTTCACCTTTGATGAGATGTCAAAAAATAATATGTTATCTTTGATATATTTTAACGGTAAGCGGAACACAGAAGATATATTAATATGAAGATTATCTTCTATGTTAACCAAATTTATTTGCATATATATGATTCGGCCGATACACAACACAATAGCGTATTTTGTTATCCTCAGAAAAATATCTATTTTGGCGTATCTACATTCAATGGCAGCATTGTGTTGGCAATGAATCACTAATAATTTCGACTTCCCAAAAATCCTGTTGACATAGGCGTGCATTATATAAAGGCAGAAAAACAGTGCCTACCCTAGATTACTCGCGTTCCTTATGGAAACACAACCAGTACCTACAATGCCTTATCCTTACCCAACCCTACTACCTACTCTGATTTAAATCTCTGTGAACGCCACTGTGTATCAGTGGCGTGCCCAGGGCTTACCAGTAAGGCAAGCCCATTATTTTTCAGAATAAAATCTTCTTCTCCGTCTTATTCCTCATTGCTGAGGGTTGTGACCCTTGCAGAAGCAATGCACCTTCTCCAGTTATCCCTTGACTGCGCTGCACGTAGCGCATCAACCATTGAAGTGCCTGCTGCTGCCTTAATTTGATCGGTCCATCGTGTGGGGATCTTCCTCACTCTCTCTTTCCCTCTAGGCTACCGATAACAACTAGTCGTTCCAGGCTATCCTCGTTGCCACGCACAACGTGTTTAAAGTGGAGAATCCGTCGGGTACAGATATTGGCCAGAGTCAAGCCATCCAAGCGTAGCCAGAATAAAATAGCGACTATGTAATTTTTCCCACATGAATTTTATTTGACCAGCAACCGGGTTTCGTCATAACTGACACCACCAGTCCGATGATGTCAGTTACGACGAAACCCGGTTGCTGGTCAAATAAAATTCAAGTGGAAAAAATTTCATAGTTGTTATTTTATTCTATAAAATGCAGTTCAACCAAGGAATGTCAGGACAAAACTTTATTTAAAAAAACAATATAAAGATAAACTATGTATTGTAATGAGTGTAAAAAATGCAAAGATGTAATTTTTGTATGGAATAGCCATCACATTGAAATAAAGAAAATGTTGACTGCAGTAAAATACGTTTCTAATAGATTTTTATTTTCCACTGGCACTTCGTGATGGAATTGCATTTTAATATATTATTAGATTAAAACCAATATTTTTAGCTTTTCCACTTTATTTTTATTTGACCAGCGACCGGGTTTCGTCGTTACCGACATCATCAGTACATCGACATCGACAGTACCAGTCTGATGATGTCGGTAACGGTAATAAAATGTCGGTAACCCGGTCGCTGGTCAAATAAAAATAAAGTGGAAAAGCTAAAAATATTGGTTTTAATCTAATAATATATTTCAATACGTTTCTAATCCAACGAGTTTTGTATATCGACTGATTAAACTTCCTTATATGTAATTTAACAGTTGTGATATTTTTAAATCAGGAGTAGGTCTTTGAGACCTTGAGATGTAATCATTTCTTTTTTTTTAATAAAATTCAATGCGCTCACCTTTCCATTATAAATTAATTCCTTCAACCACTTTTATAAATAAAACAAATAAATAAATAAAACAGCACAAACGACATCGGCCGTATCCGAATTCATTATGACGTTCAAACAAAAATGTGCTTACGAAAAACGTAGCGAAGAACGATAATAATGCGAAAACTTATTCAAATCTTAATAATTCCTACAATTACCGTATTTAATTATGGATTATCTATTATATTTTATATTTATGAACTCTACAAAGGCATAAAACTAGTTGATAAGCATCTGACAGATGAGTAACAGATAACAATAATGAAATACGTTCGTTACAAATATTGCGAATTGTAGCTAATTTCTGTAGCTATGTTCACGCTACCGAAGCTGGCTTCCAAACTCGATACAAAATGCCATATAGGTACCTACATTGTACGGTTTAAAGTTATGTTTTTAAACCAAATCAACTATGAGTTTTGCTGGAAGCAGAAGCCCAAATTGAAGCCAATGAGAGCGAGCGAGATGGCTAATCATGTATCGCCTGCACCTGCAACAGACAGGGCGAAAGCCGAATTTTTACACTCGGCTATCTCGGGTAGTACGAAAAAGCGCGCGATAATTTAAAAATAGGCATACATTAATTATGTATTTTTAATAATTGTTGGAGTTGTTAGGCAACCCGGGCTTCTGGGCTTCTAGGGTAGGTCCGCCACTGCTGTGTATATGTACCATATGTATCAGTGACGGCTGGTGACTTTTTGTAGAAGGGATGCTGGACATCAACTGTTTATACTCGTACTTACTTAGTACCAGATATCAAATATGCACATGTAGACGCTAGCCCACGAACAAGATACAGTTAGGTACGGTCTAAAATTATCTCCATAAATCCATTAAGATCCAAAACTCACGATAGTAATAATATTTGTGTGATTTTGTATAGCCCGTTTTTGTAAAAAAAATCACATTAAGGTCGCTGTAGAAATATCAAAATATTTCAATTGCAGTATTGGTGTGTACGAATGAAAGTCTAAATCTTTTTACTCTAAAATGCAAGGGATGCTGAGCATCCACACCATGTATGGACGGACCGCGTATGTATGTGTATATACACCGTATTTTACGGACTTCAAGAGGCAGTTTTTCTTTTTAAAATATCCTCCTGAATTCAGGTATTTTCCTCGAAATGAATATAAAAATGTCCGGTGTTTGATTTAAAATTCCGTCAATTTTAAAACTAACCATACATTTCATGGCGAGGGAAACTCGCCTGCATCCACCACATTGTAGCAATGGGAACCGTACAATAAAAACGCACTCGACAACTCGACAAACACCAAACGTTCATTTGTAGTCCATAAAAACGCACTGCAATCGTGTATGTATAGCAGAGGATCCCAAAGTGTGCACCGTAGAAACTAAAGAGGGTCGCCTTGAGTCGATCCTCTATCATTATCCGAGATCACAAATCGCTCACTCCTTTCAAGAACGTCAAAAATAAAAAATCATCAAATTTCAGTTATGCATGTTTTCGGGATGCCGAGAAAATGTACTATATCCCAGCAAAAGCGGCATATTTTTAACCTAATATTTACCCGCTACAGGGCAGAAAGTGTAGTTCTTGCATTTGGAAGAAAAGGTATGGTAATTTTTTTAAATATACTTAATATTTTTCAAATGGAGAAAAAACCTTCAGGTTTTACCTAAAGAGATCTGTTGCACAGTAAAAAGTTCACTAAGTGGCTTGATTTTATTTTTAATACATTGTATTATATTTTTAAACTTTAAAAACGTTCTCCTGAAAATCAAGTTTTTTGATTTATGGTGTTCTTGAAAGGAGTGAGTCAACTACTATTATTGTAGGTACCTATTTCTTTCGACTGTAATATATACATTTATAGTTACATTATCTATTCCAAATAGCTTACTAAAGTAGGGCGCCGTGACAAAATACTAAACTTGGAAGTGGACTGACAAAGATTGGGAACCCCTGGTGTACAGCGATGTTTACCGAGGCGAACAGAGAACAGTGGCGATTTTCAGGTATTTTATAGGTCAGTTCGGTTTATAAATTAAGATTTATTTTAGTCAGGCTTTCCAAGTAATTAAAATATATGAAACATTAGGATGCGTTTTATAATCCGTACAACACGGTGTATATGGATAAACATAAGAGTATATCGTAGTCTTACAGGAGAAAGTGACCAAGTGCATTGTCTTACAAAAACGTGATCAATGACTATTGATATCTTACTAGCTTAATATTGCCCTGAAAAAATCGCAAAGGATTTTAAACTTGGAAGTATAATATATTGACTAGTTAAAAATGACTAACTGCATTGGTGTTTATTTTCATGCCAAGCAATAGTGACCTAAATGGCCCCCCTGAACATTTTACGTTTTGGTAGTTGGTCACTTTCTCCTGTACGACTACGATATGTTTATATGTATATATATATATATATATATATATATATATATATATATATATATATATATATATATATATATATATATATATATATATATATATATATATATATATATATATATATATATATATATATATATATATATATGTAATAAAATGACTAGGTACCTACCTATACATTTTATTAAGTACCTACATATAGTATAAATCTATCTGAATAAAACAAAAGACATCAGAGAGAAAAATATAATATTCTGAACTGTCAGAATCAGATAGATAGAAAAAATATTGTAAAGATTAATTAAGAATAAACTTTAATTATAAACTTTAATAAAAAAGCAACACATTGTTTATTTTATTATTATACACCCACTTTACATATTATTTACACCGAATTTACAAAGAAAAATATTACCACGTTATATATATATATATATATATATATATATATATATATATATATATATATATATATATATATATATATAGGAACTAGCTTGGATGGCTTGTCTCTGGCCAATATCTGTACCCGACGGATTCTCCAGTTCTTTGGACACGTTGCGCGTGGCAACGAGGATAGCCTGGAACGACTAGTTGTGATCGGCAGCCTGGAGGGAAAGAGAGGGAGAGGAAGATCCCCACACGATGGACCGATCAAATTAAGGCAGCAGCAGGCACCTCAGTGGTTGGAGCGCTACGTGCAGCGCAGTCAAGGGATAACTGGAGAAGAGTCATTGCTTCTGCAAGGGTCACAACCCTCAGCAATGAAGATTAAGACGGAGAAGAATATATATATATATATATATATATATATATATATATATATATATATATATATATATATATATATATATATATATATATATATATATATATATATATATATATATATATATATATATATATATATATATATATATATTTAAAAAATAATTATGACGGATGTTACCCGGGTTCAAAGGAAATTATGTTGCGATTTAACGTATATTGGACCTTAATTTAATTCACTAATATTACCATAGGAAACCACGTTGGACTTCTCCTGAGAAGTCCAACGTGGTTTCCTATGATGATATATCAAATGTAAAGATGATTTAAATTTCAAAATTATAAACTTTGAATTATTAAATTAGACCGATTTTGAGATTACTAATATGAGTAAATAAATATTTCTTCTTCATCCTAAAAAATATTCTTCATTCTTAAAACATAATCTAATAAAATAAAATAAAACAGTCAAACAACTTTCTTTGACCTAGCGAGCAATTTCTTTGATTTATAGTACAGTACGTAAGTACTGTAAAACTACATGTAGGAGTGTTGCCATTTCATTTAACTAATTTAAAGTTTTTTTTAGTTTCTAGATTCTCTTCTAGTGGAACGGGAGGCCTGTTGACGACAGCCAACAGTCTGGCTTCTCCTGAAGAGTTATGGTGGTTTTCTCCCAGCAATGAGCATATGCTGACAAGCTCCTGATTGGCCCACACTAGATTATCCCTCCTTTTCCCAACACAGATTTAAATCAAGCATCTTTAGGAGAAACTAAATTTCACCTTATGATCTATAAACCTTGTACATAATAAAGATGCAAAAAATGAATGCAATTCCCATCTAAAAACAATGATGAATAAGCATCCTTGAAATTTTAATCTCAATTATCGTCCCGCTATCGATTACCGAATTTGCTTTTAATATAAAGTAAAACGCCAAAAAAAATCTCGGGATTGAGTTAATTAAAATGCGCTGAAAAGACCACCTTATATGGACCGAATTACATTTGTGTGAGATGACGTCATGCCATCACGTCATACTGTTATTTCGAGGGAGCTGTTGCCACGTGGATATTTCGCGTCAATATTAAAAACAATAAACCTTGTCGTCATCGCTGTCAAGTGTAGGGCTTCAGTTAAACTAAAAACAAAAGCTCACTTTTGTACGAAACTTTTTATTTAATTTTACTGCAGGTACTACGTCCCGCCGTTTCGCAGCGGTAGGCAGAGTGGATGGAGCGCCACCGTCCCGTACCTAGTCATACATGTCATGTTCACGTGGGATTTTGACACGACCAGATTTTATCAGATAACTAATCGTTTTTGTCGTCGTCGTTCTTTTCTGCCGTTCATAATTGCCAAATAAACATTCTTAGTCATTCTCTCGTTATCTCTATCTATGGTGGGACGAGGAAATCTTTCATTAAAGTGATCACTTTATCAAGCCTATGACGGTCGTAAGCCCTGTAAATGCCCAGACTTCCGTATTCTTTTTTATCTATATTGAAATGTCAAAAAATGATGTAAAAGTTAACTGCTAATTGGAGATAATCCAGATTTGTGAACAAGTATTTGGACATACGCAAAATGTTAAATACGAGTATAAAAAGTATTAAAATAAACTTAAAAAAGTGATCTTATATACAGGATGGGACAAAATTCATCACCCTGTCGGAAAATGTCATAACTTTTGCAAATAGCGTCGCACGTCAATTATATTTGATGTTTGTGAACTAGACAGCTGCAGTATACAAACAGATTGATAAAACGGGCACAAATATGTATCAATACAGCCACTTTACGGAAATCATCTTTTTCATATTACAAAAAAAAAATTAGGTCCACGTAAAGATTTCCATTACTAAAAATCTTTTTTTTTATTTAGTGTAAATGTTATTTAAAAACAAAATTGTATGGTTAATTTTGCACCACCCTGAATCTGTTAGTACATACAGATCTCTAGTTCATAAATCGCTCACTCCTTTCAACAACGTCATACATAAAAAATCATCAATTTTCAGTTGTGCGTGTTTTCGGAATGCCGAGAAAATGTACTATATTCCAGCAAAAGCGGCATATTTTTAACGTAATATTTATCCGCTACAGGGCAGAAAGTGTTATTTTTGCATTAAGAAGAAAGGTATTGTTTAATTATTTTTTTTAAATTTACTAAATATTTTTCAAATGGAGAAATAATCTTCAGGTTTTACCTAAAAAGATCTGTTGCACAGAGTAAAGTTCAATAAGTAGCTTGATTTATTTTTAATACTTTGTATTATATTTTCAAACTTTAAAAACGATCTCCTGAAAAATCTTTTTTTATATATATGACGTTGTTGAAAGGAGTGAGCGAAATGTCAAATATGATTCAAGTACGACGCCATTTGCAAAAATTATAATATCTTTCTATGGGTGATTAATTTTGAGACACTATGAATATCTTCCGATTATTTCGACTCATAACCCTCTTTCAAGTATTTGACATACCTGTTCATGTGAGTTTTCCTACACACTGCCATAGGTCGGCAATGTGTAACTCGGAAGGCGCAGGCAGCTCTTTGACATTTTAAGTGTGACTCCGGCACAAATATCCGCGGGAAGGTTCTTCGGTTCTACGTATTTATGAGAGCAATATTTTTCAAGCAACCTTACATACGTCGAAATCGTCTTATTGGTGAGAGCCTGGAAACGTGCTAAAAATAACGTCAAACAAACACTGGAATTCATCAAACTTACAAAGGATATCCAAGGACATTATTCGCAGTACGAAGTTTTCTTATGGACACTTTACTTACAAAAGATTTTTTATTAAAGAAAAATAACCTGTTCAATTAAATTAAATCTGATATCAAAAACCGACACCGTTGCCACAAAAAACGCGCTTAGAGTGTAAGAAATGAAGACTCTAAGAAGCATATATCAGGCAAGAGTCTTCGAGATAGAATAAGAATTGCCAGGATCAGGGAAATATGCGAGATCGAAGATGTCGTTAGGTGGGGAAGGCAACGAAGGAGACAGTGGTATGCGCATGTGAGGAGAATGGAACCATCCAGACTCCCCCACATCGCACTGTACGGCCAACCCCATGGTAGACGACTCCCGGGAGACCACCAAAGAGATAGGTCGATAGCTGGGAATCGACATCGCAGGAGGCTAATCCCTCTTAAAAACAGGCCACAAGGCCTACAACAAGATGAATAAGAAAAAGAAGAAGATCAAATTTGAGTGTACTTAACCGTAATTTAATAAAGGTCTAAAGGCGTAGGTACTAAAATTGCAAATAGATTTGGATAAATTGAAAATTTTAAATAGTCGTAATGTGCATATTTGGCTGTTCGGCTAATAAGTTGGATAAGCCATACATTGTTCCGAGAACTCGCATGTGTAAGAAGGTGTTAATCGAAATTATATACAACTTGTCAATCAATCGTCCACCTCCGTGGTGTATTGATTAGCATCTTTAGCTACCGTGCTGGAGGTCCCGGGTTCGATTCCCAGGGGGTTAAAAATAAATGTTGCTGATTTTACACTAACACATCTTTAATATTACCCTGGACTTGTCCCTGAAGCGCAGGAGTGATCACCTTGCCTTCATATAAGTAACGATCAAGATAGCACTGCATTAATACGATGCAGTACTCTCTGCACCATTGGGTACGGATAAGGGTTGGAAGAACAAGAATCATGAGTATAACGGTGAATGTTGCACGTGTATACAGTGATCACTTAAATCAGCATATGACAGGTCGTAAGCCTTGTAGATACCTAGACTTACATATTTTTCATCATCTATGCTAAGATGATAAAAATATGAAAATGAAACTACTTCTATTACTTTCATCCTTCTTTTGCCAACTCCATGTTTCACTTTCATACATAAGGGTTGAAACCAGGAATCTGTGTACTGCCAGTTTAGCTTTCAGCGTATCGTATATTTATTTATTTAATTTACTTCGGTATTTAATTTCATTACATTTGTTTCTAATTCATTTATAAGGTCACACCGCTGTGTCTAATTCATCTATACAGTCACACCGCTCTGTGTCTAATTCATCTATAAAGTCACACCGCTATATGTCTAATTCATCTATAAGGTCACACCGTTTTGTGTCTAATTCATCTATAAGGTCACACCGTTTTGTGTCTAATTCGTCTATAAGGTCACACCGTTTTGTGTCTAATTCATCTTTAAGGTCACACCGTTTTATCTCATTCATCTATAACGTCACACCGTTTTGTGTCTAATTGATCTATAAGGTCACACCGTTTAGGAATGTCTACTAACCCGGTTCTTCAAAGTGACGTAGCTGGTGGCGATGCCGATGTACATGACTCCGGCCGTTATGACGCGGGCTTCGAAGTAGTAGCATTCGTCGACCACTGCTCGCGAGCAGCGCACCGTCTCCAGGGAGCCCGAGTCCGTGCGGACTTCCAGCAAGTCGGGGCTGAGCTTCACGTGCCGGGTGACGTCATTCTTGTTCAGCGCGGTCCCGTCGAACACATCCGGAGGATCTTCGACGACCCTCCCGCTCTGGGGATCTGGACAAAATGATAAACAATCAACATAATTATTAAAAATATCAACAGATATATCTTGTATATTATAATAAAAGCATCGATAACTTTGTGGTATGATAATAATACACTCTCATTAACATCCATTGTTTACTTTGTGTAAAATCACTTTCGTGAATACCGGTTTCGGAAAATCATTCTATAGTCAGGTCATTAAAATAAAATTGTTACGATTTGACATTTCGCTCACTCCTTTCAAGAATGTCATAAATCAAAAAACGTTTTTAAAGTTTAAAAAATATAATACAATGTATTAAAAATAAATATCAAGCCACTTATTGAACTTTTTACTATGCAACAGAACTTTTTAGGTAAAACCTGAAAGTTTTTTCTCCATTTGAAAAATATTGATCTGAAATATTATCTCCATTTGAAGTATATTTAAAAAAAATTAAACAATACCTTTTCTTCAAAACGGAAAAACAACACTGTAGCGGGTAAATATTGAATTAAAAATATGCCTCTTTTACTAAGATATAGTAAATTTTCTGGGCATTCCGAAAACATGCATTACTGAAAATTGTCGATTTTTGATTTGTGACGTTCTTGAAAGGAGTGAGCGATTTGTATAAAAACAAACCGGTAGTCACTAAAAAGTGTTTGTAAAAGTGGTATTACACAAAGTAAAGAATGGATGGTAAGGAGAGTGTTATAGGTTAAGTTAGGTTAGGTTAGGCTTCGCGGACAACTCGAAGGTCGCCCTCCAGATATCCACGAGGCGAGGGAAAGGAAGATGAAGCCGGTAGAAGTGAAGTGAAGTGGGTGAACTCACAAACGTGGTCCAGAAGCCACCCGGCGCAGAACTTGACCTGCCGCCACAGGCAGGACGTCTCCAGCGAGCCCCGGCGCTCCAGCAGGACGAGTGGGTTGTCGCTCTCCGCCTCGAACTGCTCCGAGATCAGCCTCTTGAGAACTCTGTTCGTGGCGCACTTTTCCATCAACATCATAGTTGATAACAACACCTCCGGATGTGTGTCGCTTTTCTAAGGGACAATTTAAATAAATGTAATATGTACTACTACTACTACTACCGTCACGCCGTTTCCCCGCAGGAGTAGGCAGAGAGGATGGAACGCCACACTCTTCTGTCCTGACATACACTCCTCGCCTCCTTCACATCCATACATCTAGTCATACATGCCCTCCGATTACGCGGACTTTTGACACCGATTGATTGTAGGTTCTGATTGATCTGATCGTGCCAAGTCTTTTTCGGTCGTCCTCGTTCTGTTTTCCTTCTCACATTCGCCACATATATTTTCTTAGTCATTCTCTCGTTATCCATTCACTCCACATGTCCATACCACCGCAAAGAACTCTTTTCAATTGGGGGAAAATCTAATATGTAATTACATATAATATATTCGAAATATTAATACGTATTATGGTAAATGTTATATACTTTTGCCAATTTTTCAATAATTCGCGTTAATATTTTTACTTCACACAGTTAGAACTGAGAGCTTCAATTATCCGAGTCGAGTGTTTATTTCCATTAAACCTTATCAAAATAAAAAAAAACTACGTTTAAAAACCACTTTTTTATTGGTACATTTTTTCTCCAACCGGTTTCGACAAAGTTCTTGTCGATAGATAAAATGAACCAATAAAAAAGTGGTTAAAAAAAGTAATTTTATTTTTAAAAGTTTATAAAATACGCACGAAAAACATTAAACTCTTTTTAAAACAAGAAAAGAAATTAAACTCTTTTTTTTATTTATTTTTTTTTTAATCAGAGTTGCATTTATTATTTACGTTAATTATTATGTACAAGGTTTATAGATTAATTAATGAATTTTTGTTTCTTTTAGCTAAAACATGTATTTAATCTGAGTTGGGAACAGGAGGGATAATATAGTGTGGGCCAATCAGGAACTTGTCAGCATTTGCTCATTGCTGGGAGAAAACCACGTTGCACTCCTCAGGAGAAGGTGGACTGTTGACTGACGTCAACAGGCTTCCAGTTCCAATGGAAGAATTTTTTCTCCAAGCTTGTGTATGTATGTTGAGAATGGGGAAATTAAAAAAAACTTTAAATTAGTTAAATGAAATGGCAACACTCTTACATGTAGTTAAACTAAAACACTACAAGTGATGTACAGTACGTACGTACTGTACTGCAAATCAAAGAAATTGCTTGCCAGGTCAAAGAAAGTTGTTTGACTGTTTTATTTTATTTTATTATATTATATTTTAAGAATGAAGAAAAATTTTTTGGGTGGCGAAGAAATATTTATTTACTCATATTAATAATCTCAAAATCGGTCTTCACACAAGTTTATAATTATGAAATTTAAATCATCATTACATTTTGACATATCATCATAGTTAAATAATAATATGGATTTCTAAGTATTTACAGGACTTATGACCTGTCACAGGCTTGTTAAGTGACCACTTTATACAAGTGCAAGATTCTGCCTATGTTTGACAACCAAACTATATATTTTTTGTATTATTTTTTGGCATCTCATCAAAGATGAAGAAGAATATGGATGTCTGGGCATTTACGGGGCTGACGACCGTCATAGGCTGGTTTAAGTGATCACTTTACACACGTGTAACATTCACCAATTCTACCCATTATTGACAACCACACTACTCAAATTCTTGACGGCTATCAGCCCCGTAAATGCCCAGACTTCCATATTCTTCTTCATCTTTGATGAGATGTCAAAAAATAATATGAGAATAACTCCTGTAATTGGAGATTTAGTGAACAAGTATTTGGACACACTCAAAATGTTGTACATATATTTTTTGAGTTTTTGGATTCTTTGAGTTCGATTGATTTAAATAAAGCTTTTATTAAGAATCAACCCTTTTATTTAAATGTATGCAAGATCCTTGTCGAATCGTTTTATACACTGAGACGCCTGACAACTGTCGAAAACGTCGAATTGTTCTATACCCGATGTAAAAAAAAACATACATATCCACATTTTTCTTTATATCTATCGTATTATTTTAGTACCCTTTATTAAAGTAAAATGTATACCTACACACAGGCCATGCCTTAGTGGGATATTTTTTTGTGTTTTAGAAATATAACATTGTGTTTTATACTTGTAATATATTAAATTGTTAACTGCAAAAAAAATGATATCCACGGAATTTATTCAATTCAATGAATGAGAAGTTTCAATAAAATGTGGGGCAAAAATTACCAATATCATTGTAAATCTCCAATGTCCTTTAAGGAAGAGGATGGAGCTTGTGACGGTAGATACCCTCTCCACCATGCAACGCAGGATGAGGAAGGCATTTCTGGCAAACATCACTCTTGTCGCGTCGGTCACAGCGTACAGCATCACGTAATTCAACATCTTAATAACCTGTTGGAAAGGAAAAACAACGAGTAAGGCATGCTCAAATCGTAGCAAACTTTTTACTCAATCAAACATATTATATTCGCATTTAACCTGCATTCAGTCTACTTTTATCCTTGTGTTGCTAACCGAACATCTATCGTACTTTGCTTTGCCTCACATTCAGCTGGTCACATTAGCAGCAGGAATATACATAGTCAGTCTAAATTCCTTGATTTTTACATAGTAACAGGGCATTTATATATTACTATTTATCATGACTGTACATCAAACCTCCTCCCTTAGTTTTTTCCTTTGCCTTCCTTATTATCATCAATGTGTAATTTATGTTTTTTTTTTTAATTTTAAAACACTATCTATTCTCTAATTGCAAACAGCTATTTATATATGGTATCAAACGTTTTGATCAATATCACTAGTCGGTTTTTGGTTGGTTGGAAGATATTGCTTTTATGCAATAAGCCCGCCAATGTACTTATTTCTTTTCTGTACCTGAAGTTTACATATAAACATAAACAATAATCATAATAAAAATGAATATATATATATATATATATATATATATATATATATATATATATATATATATATATATATATATATATATATGTATATATATATATATATATATATATATATATATATATATATATATATATATATATATATATATATATATTTATATGTATATAAATATATATATATATAAACTAACTAACCATCACGCCGCTTTATCTAACAATATCACCGCTTTATCGCCTCTTCCGCATTCATGCATCTCCTCAAACATACCCGCCGATTATTCATTCTCCGACTCCTGACCCGACCAATTGCAAGTATTTGAAATACTCGATCATGCCAAGTTTTTCACGGTCTTTCTCTGCTTCTATTACCAAGCACGTTCGCCTCTTAAATTTGTTATACCATTCTTTCTTCACTCATTCGACTCACATGCCCAAACCGTCTCAACGCACATTTGCGTGCATTACTTCCTTATATCATCATGCTCACATATAAACGATAATCTAAAACGCTTTTGTTTTTTAAGAGGTTTTGATTGGCGCGGAAGTCGAACAAGAGAAGACTTTCTCTGTAACTCGTTATGCGAAACGTTGCTCGTTAATTGAGAAACTTTTTAACTTTTTTGTTCGTTATTCGAATTATTTGTTATGAGAGGTTCCACTGTATTTTGTTTGATCATCCTTCCTCTAGCAAACATCCTAGCAGTGTTGTAACTGACGCTTGTAATGGCAGTACTCACGCAATTATTTAACAGTCACCCCCCTACTTACGACAGCTAATTACTTATTTCTATTTAAGCTAATAATTTGACCAGATAATTTGTTTACAACATTTTGAGTGTGTCCAAATACTTGATGTACTAGGTGTGTGTTCACAAAATCTGGATTATCTCCAATTACAAGAGTTTTTTTATATAATTTTTTGACATCTCATCAAAGATGAAGAAGAATATAGAAGTCTGGGCATTAACGGGATGATTCCCAAGGGGGGTTAAATAAATATATGTGATTTTTTCACTCTAATATTTATTAAATATTACCCTGGACTGGTCCCTGAAGCGGAGGGCTGATCAACTTTCCTTCATGTGTTAACGATTAAGATAACACTGCATCTATATGTTGCAGTGCCCTATGCACTATCGGGTGCGGAAAAGGGTTTGAAGAATTGAAGAATACTTACGTGTAACATTCACCAATTCTGGATTATTTTCAATTTTAAGATTCATTATTTTTTGACATTTCATCATAGATGAAGAAGAATATGGAGTCTGGGCATTTACGGAGCTCTCGACCATCATACGCTGGTTAAAGTGATCACTTTACACACGTGTGACATTCACAAATTCTACCCATTATTGACAACCACACTATTTAAGTTCTTGGAAGTTCTATATATTTATGAACCAATTTTGAAACATTCTCGAATCACTAGAACTTCACAAGAGACATCTATTGGTGAGATGAAAAGAAGCTTTTTATTAAGCAGAAACTCTTTTATTAGTATGTGAGGTCCGAATCCTGGATTATAATCACACATATCGCTCACTCCTTTCAAGAACGTCATAAATCAAACAACTTGATTTTTCAGGAGAACGTTTTTAAGTTAAAAAATATAACACAATGTATTAAAAATAAATATCAATCTACTTATTGAACTTTTTATTGTGCAACAGATCTTTTTAGGTAAACCTTCAGGTTTTTCTTCATTTGAAAAATATTTTGTATACTCAAAAAAAAAACAGTACCTTTTCTTCAAAATGCAAAAACAACACTTTCTACCCTGTAGCGGGTAAATATTAAGTTTAAAATATGCATCTATTGCTGGGATATAGAACATTTTCTAGGCATTCCGAAAACACGCACAACTGAAAATTGACGAATTTTGATTTATTGCGTTCTTGAAAGGAGTGACAGACATGCGAAACGCACACACACTCAAAATGTTGTAAACTTATTTCTATACTCACGTGTGAAATGGACATCTGGGAAGGAGTGACGCAGGACCGCATCACCAGGAGTATGCAGAGGGAGCTGAATGGATTGTCCATGGGAATCATTTGTAGTATCGTCTTCACAATTCCGTCGAAGCCATCTGAACCTTTGGACATACTAGATATGATGGACAGGTTGGAAGTCAGCACACCCATATCTTGATCGCTGAAATTCAAATCAAATTTGAGTGTACTAAGTTGTATTTTATTAACAAAAACACATTAAAAATTATACTGTGACAATTGTTTCGCCTTGTTAGGGTATTATCAAACGAATGTCATTTCGTTTGATAATGCCCTAAGAAGGCGAAACAATTGTCACAATATATTTTTTTATGTGTTTTTGTTAATAAAATACAAGTTAATAGACTCAAAAAATCTGTGTTTGATTTAAAATTAATACATAAATTAAAATGGAGTTCTACAAATTAAACGCCAAATCAATAAATAAATTGATTTATTTATTTTTACATTTTGACATCCCAACAAAGATGGAAAGAATATGGAAGTCTGGGTATTTACAGTTTTTTACGACCTGTCAAAGACTGGTTTAAGCGATTAAAAAAATATCAGAACTTGTATGGATGTAAGATTCTCCTGCATACTAGGTGACGCCCGAAAACGTGATTTTCTATTTTTGTTATGCCTATAATTCGACCAGTTATTTTATTCAGAATATTTTCATAAATTTGGATTTCTCCACTTGCGAGTTATCGGCCGGTTAAGTGATCACTTTACGCACGTGTAACATTCACCAATCTACCCATGATTTACAACCAAATTTATGGTTATAAATATATCATATAAAACTCATACTTATATCGCTCATTTCAACAACGTCATTTATCAAAAATCGTCAATTTTCAGTTGTGCATGCTTTTGGAATGCTATATCCCAGCAAAAGCGGCATATTTTAAACTTAACATTTACCAACAGATGTCTCTAGTGAAGTTCTAGTGATTCAAGAACAAGGTTTCTAAATTGGTTCATATATATGGAACTTCCAAGAATTTGAGTGGTGTGGTTGTCAATAATGGGTAGAATTGGTGAATATTACACGTGTGTAAAGTGATCACTTAAACCAGCCTATGACGGTCGTTAGCCTCGTAAATGCCCAGACTTCCATATTCTCCTTCATCTTTGATGAGATGTCAAAAAATAATATGAAAAATAAATTGTTTACTAAGTATATGCAATCAAGAAAAATATCGCCAAATGATGCTTTACAATATATTATATTTCAGATCTGTACATTAGTGATCACTTAAACCAGCCCTGTAAATATCCAGACCTCCATATTCTCCCTCATCTATGTTACGATATCAATATTAATATTTCCTTAAAACCCAATGTACGATAAATCCCCAATTTATTTTCTTAAAACCAGGTAACATTTATCTAACGTTATTGTATATTTCACTTGAAAAACCGTTTTTGTATTGACAAAATAAGGTTTCTGCGAAAAAGAGTTATGGAAAAGTAAGGATTTAAAAAAATATATATATATATTTCTTCAATATGTATTCTAAAAAAAATGTGGCTCCTAACGCGGCCGGTTCTGAATTTGTACGTTTGACATCTCAGCCTTAACGGACAAACCCAGATTTGTGAACAGGGATTTAAACGCACTCAAAATGTTGTCTAAAATTTAGTATCATACGGTGCCATGGACCAAAATTAATTTAAAAAATTGGTATATGCTAGATAAAAATTAAATTAAAAATGAATGTATATTATCACTAAGTGAATGGGGAGTCAATCAGTGACTCGCGAGGAATTGTTTTACGTAATTCAGTTGTAATATGTCTTACTTGGCCTTGGTATCCAGAATCTTGAGGCAGGATAGAATGTATTTGTTAAAACAAGGACGCCTTTTATGCAACTCGAGGAAATCAGTCCAATTTTTACTGGGCGAAGTCATTCTGGTGTGTGCTGTTTCACTCTCATCCAATAATATCCCTTCCACAACACCAGGATCCCATAATCTGTAAAAGAGGTGTTCAAGTTCAGTATTAAAAATCACTCAGGGCGTTGGCACTGTTGGAAGTTTTTTTCGTTATGTTTGGATTAGATAAGAATTGAAATTTACATTTATTAATTACATTTTTTAAATAAATCAATTCTCACAATTCCGTGGTATATAAAATATGCAATACTACCATAAAAATAAAATAAAAACAATTGTTTGCAATAGTATAAATCACACTCTACTTACAAAAATGTATCGTTTGCCTTTTTTTTAAATCACTTCCTGTCAATTTTCAAAATGTATGTTTTATAAGTAATTATGTTTTATTCCCGCACTTAATTCGTAATCCACTAATTCGTTATCACCTCTGTTGGAATCTGCAAAGAAACGAGAGGTAACACCCCATTTATGTTTCGATTGTCAGAAAAATGTTTTCTCTACCGTTAAAATTGAAAGCATGGCACCCTTCTCGAGCTAACACGCAGTTTACATACCTGTTGACGCTGTCGTACTGAAAGCAGGGTGCGCACGCTCCTTGAAATTCTACTAACATACGGGTGGTGACTGACCGGAGCCGTTAAGTCTCTACGTAACACGTTACGATGCGAACATTCAGGCAGTCAGTACAGCGAGCCGAGCTCCATCCATAGTTTTGGACGGTCGCTGATGCTCGTCGCGAGCGATGTTACGACGAAATGCTCCGGTCAGTCTCCACCCTATGAATTTACAAATGCAATGCTTCAAATAATGTTTAAAGGATAATTTATATTTGATTTATTTATGGTTCACAAACAATGAAAAACATATTACAATAAACGAAATACAGTGCAATACAAATAGTTTTTATGTTTTTCATCAATTAGATGGGAACACAACAAACTTACAGAAACAATAAAGGTGCAGGTTAAACACATATATAAAGAATAGAAATTTGGTTGTAAAAAGGGTAATAACAATTAAAAGTAATGAAGTAAGATAAATAAAAATAAAAATTAGAAGTAAAAATTAAAAGTGAAATTAAACTATGCTATATAAGGTACAAAATTCGAGACTCCACCAGATTGGTGAAATCAATTTGAAATTGATTTCACCAATCCGGCAATAGTCCTCTTGTATTTCTCCGTGCCATCATTAAATATGTCGATGGTCACATTATCAGTATTTTCTAAATTATTATACAATCTTAGCATCCTAGAAATGGATACGAAAAATTACAATGAAGAGGATAAACGTCGGACCCGGGAATTGTAGAACAACTAAGATCAATATTTACGGAACTAAATGTAGTGGAGTGAAGCGGCTGAACGCTGCTCTACCCTATTTTTTTCTCCCATATAATGCATACTGGAAAGCACTATAGTAAGAGTGCAAGAATCCCTTACCCGTAGCATTCATTACATTGCATTTATAAGTAGGGTGCAAAAAAGTGAAAGAGGAAAAAAAATGTTTAAAATGACTCCCGGCCCGATTTTTAACAGAGGAATTCATCTTTATAATACACGAGGACGTAACAAAATACATGTGAGGGTGATAAACACAACTAAGTTTGGAGTAAGGTCCTTGCAACATATTGCCTATACCAAAAGTAACCAGCTGCCTCGAATCGTTTACGAGTGATTTATATATATATATATATATATATATATATATATATATATATATATATATATATATATATATATATATATATATATATATATATTTATTTATATATATATATATATATATATATATATATATATATATATATATATATATATATATATATATATATATATATATATATATATATATATATATATATATATATTTATATATATATATATATATATATATATATACACACACACATATATATATATATATATATATATATATATATATATATATATATATATATATATATAAATAAATAAATATATATACACACACACATAAAAATGAAGAGTTACTTTTTTTATTATTTTTTGACATCTCATCAAAGATGAAGAAGAATATGGAAGTCTGGGCATTTACGGGGCTGACGACCGTCATAGGCTGGTTTAAGTGATCACTTTACACACGTGCAACATTCACCAATTTTGAACGATTATCACGTGTATGAAATTATAAGAAATAACACCTGACTTTGCTTTCAGCCAGCTGTCAATAAGATTTGGCATTAAAAACAACGACACTAAATTAAATTTATCACTTAATATTTTTACTTAAGTTTACTTACTTAAATTAATTTTTAATTAAGATAATACTGCGTCAATATGATGTTTGCCCTATAAATATTGTGTGCTTACATCGCTATCTTTTGCTCCACTGTCGTGGCGGCTCTTCTTCATCTCTTTCAATTCTCGTTCAAGCACATTTAAAGGGAAAAAAATAAGTTTGTAAGGAGAACATATAAGTATGTAAGTATTTTTTCAGTTCGTTTATTTTGGATCCCTGTTTTATAACTGTTCTGCTTTTTTAAATCGACCTGATTTAAATTAAATTCGGCACCATATTCGATGCATAAAAAATGAAGCAAATTTTCGGAAGAAAATAGAGTTATGCAACCTCGTAGAGGCGGCGTAGGCAAGTATTCAATTCAATTTCTGTACGCATCGCGGTTCGACGTGTGCCTTATTCTGATGTTAAAATTAACGTGACGTATTATTACTGCGTTTTATATCTACAATGGAAGCCTAAAATCCAGGTAAATATAAACTTCTTTAAAAAAATTCATTACTATTAAAAATTAACCTTAATTGAAGTTAATTCACATTTTTGTATTTTTTTATATTATAAAATGTATCCAAAAGTATATCCGGGGTTTGAATCTTAAAAAAAATTAAGGAAACGAATGCAGGAAAAGGTGATGTACAGAAATAATGTAAAGTTGACATTAGTATTGTCGATACGTTTATAAAAAGCAATGTCGAGATGTAAGAGAGGGGTGTTGAGATGGTTCGGGCATGTGAATCGAGCGAGTGAAGAACGAATAGTAAAGCAAATTCATAAGACCGAGGAAAACTTGGTATGATCGAGTAATTCAATAATTGGGCGTGGTCAGGTCAGGTCAGTAGTTGGGATAATCGGCGGGTATGTATGAGGAGATGCGTGAAAGTAAAAAAGGCGAAGATTGTTCGCTACGACAGATTAGCGCGGCGTTCTATTCTCTCTGCCCACCGAAGCGACGTGATGGCTAGCTAATCGGTTAGAAGAGAGTATTTTTCTCTGGAAAAAAGCCGCACTAACATTTCCTTCAAACTCCTGCCCATATTATTGATGCTTTTCCACATTTCAGCACCGGCGAGGGTGTTGACGATGAGCCATATTTTCAAAGTGTGGGTGAAAACTCCGAAGAGACTGCGGGTGAACGCAATTTTAGCGTTCATTTTGTGGTTTTTCCGCGTCAAGAGGTGCGGCAAAGATTTAGCGTGGATATTGAGATTCCACATATACGCTTGGTCGAGTAAACTTGCGGCGCATTGGAGGATAAACGAGTACAAACTAAGGAGGTTCGAGAGAATCTGTAAATATTGGCTCGATAAGGAAGTAATATTACCGTTCGAATTCTACAAATTGGCGGCGGCAAGTCCAAAACGCATAAAAAAACGCGAACGTCAATTTCTATAGGAACGATATGACGATCGACCTCCGATTGATACAGAAACCTGGGCCACCCCGTGAACAACTTACGACCAACCCGCAGCTAGAAAACACTCCTCCTTCCTTCTAGAAGAATCTATTATTGCGACAGGAGCACCCCCGAAAACTGTGGGCGAATTAGCGCGATGCTATATCGTGATTGACGTGATAAAAAGTAATCAAATATATTAAATGGCATCGGAAATTGTGAAGAAAAATTATTGACAAACGAAGAAGAATATGCAAATGTGGGCATTTACAGGGCTTACAACCCTTCGTCGGCTAGTTGAAGTGACCACTTTGTACACGCGTCACATTCACCATTTTTACCACACTACCTACTCAAATTTCAAAAGTTATATTTATGTTTTAATTTAAAACATAATACAAGAGCTTTTAGTAAGTTTTATTTATATTTGAATATTTTCAGGTGTTTCCTAGACATTTCACGAAGGTTTCTGCTCGTAAAAGCTTAGTAATGTCACCCATAGATGCAGCACATAGAATATTATTATAATCCTAGCTAAACTATATAGGAATAATGATGAATGATACGTGTATTATCAATATTAAAATCTTTATATAAACAGCTCCTGTAGTGAAAAAAATCTCAATTTACGTACTCTCTAAATATTGTTAAGAAACTTAATAATTCGATGGCGGAGACAGAAATTGTTATTATAATTCTTTGGGCAAGTTTGGCTTGTGAATGTAACCCCTTTTATTTGGCAAACATCGAGACCGATCTTGGCAGGATTCATTTATGAAAATATTAATTAACGAAGACAGAAAAAAATTCATCTGAAACCCCTCACACAAAATTAATTACCGAAAAACAAGTCTGTCGAACAATACGCACACTTATACAACTACTATACACATTTTCCGTTCATTCGTGGTTCGATTCCCAAGTCTAGTTTGTCTCTCAGAAGAATATTAAAAAATGGCTAGCGATTCTATCGAAGACAAAAAATGTACGCAGCAACGTATACGTGAGATGGAAGTAAAAATTATCAAAAGATAAACAATTTAAAACAAGATAAAACATGAACAAGACAAACAGACAATAAAATAAACTTAAAATCTATCAAACCTTTAAAACTAAACTTAAAAAAACCTCCCTACCTAAAGACTCACCCCTACCTAGACTCCATACCAAGGAAAAATAATTATTTCCTTTTTTTTTTATTTAATTTGTTTATAAAAAAAATAAAACAAACTCCCTCTCTAAACACAAGTATCTACTTTATTAGAGAGGTAGAAACGTTATATTTGAAATGTTTTTGTATATTTACCAACTATTTTGTATTATTTAAATATGTATTTTGTAAAAAAGATTTAGCACGAGAGACAGAAAAATAGAGAGATTAAGCAGCTCAAAAGAAATACAACATTAAAAAATATTATGTTTATTCAATATTTGCACTGTCATTGATTGGTCTTTCAATTGATTGTACTGATATGAAAGGTTTGAGATAAGTAAAATATGAGATGTGATATGTCCGTGATATAACAAAAACATCGAGAGCAGAGTGATAAATATTAATTACAAAAATGTGTGGTATCTCAGCTGTTCATATACAGCATCTGACGTGACACATCATTCTATCACATTATTCTATCGCTTTGTACACGTCGCTCTCTTTTGCTCCACTACCGTAACGTTGGAACGTATAGCTCTCTCCATGAACCATCTTTCTTCTCTCTCATGTAACGAATGTGCCTTTATTCTTTATGTACTACCATTTTTTTGCTAAGAAAGTTAGTTAGCCCGGGATTTTATATTCGATTTTACCAAGAGCATCAACGACGTAATGAAATGTGCCTAATAAACATGAAATTGCACTCTAGATTCTCGTTAGAGAAGCTTCACATCAAAAATAATTTTCCTTTTAACATCACAAATTTAACTAAATATTTTTTTTAAATTTTGAAAACTGTGATTGAAAAACTGAGCTTTAAAAATACGTAGACCAAAGTGTATTTTTGACCATATTACTAGCAATTAGCAATGACAATCAAAGTATTGTTACCAATAATTGTTGTTTTTTTTATGCATAAAAAACAATTAAAGAGTATTTTTTTTCTTCTATTCGGCTTTTTCCATCGTACCTAGGCCAAAGGACCAAAATAAAATAACTACAATATTGTTTTTCCACATTTATTTAATTTGACCAAATACCGGGTTTCGTTGTTACCGACATCATCAGACTGGTAAGGGCTAGACAAAAGTCCATGCAGTGCACAAAAGTGATGTAGAAGGCGTTATCAACCAACGATTCCAGATTCACCCATATGTCATTTAAATCTACATACAAAAATAAGTTTTCATACAAAAAATATTTGCAAAACTACATTATATGTAATTATAATTTACTACTTAAATTCATTCAATTTGTCAGAATTTTTTTATTTACTTAAATATATTTGTATTATATATATGTATATATATATATATATATATATATATATATATATATATATATATATATATATATATATATATATAAATATATACATGTATATATATATATATATATATGTATATATATATATATATATATATATATATATATATATATATATATATATATATATATATATATATATATATATATATATATATAAATATATTTATATATATATATATATATATAAATATATATATGTATATATAAAGAGCAATTCTAGAATTAGGTTCAGAAAGAAGGGTGGATACTTGGGTGGGGAGTTGGATTCCTGCCTGTGTTGAGCTATTTAGAAATTTCTTCTTCTCTGCAGTGAGCAGACACTGAAAGAACGTATGGTTTGCATCCCCTATATCTCGTCCACATTCGCAATACGGTGATGTAACGTACTTTATCTGATAACTTAAGTCATAATTTTAGAATGTTAACTGTACGTAACATAAAAAGTTATTTATTTTATCATACAAGCATGAAATGTATTTGTGATTTTGTGATAAATATTGTTTTTCTTATACGGAGACACGTTTTACTACATGATCTCGATAACGAAACATAGATTACGGCGTTCACGGCGATAGTCGGACCCCAGAGTGACGTTCCTGACGGGCCTGACGGGCCTGACGGGCCTGACGGGCCGAGCGATATTCGAGTTGGACAAACATAGTCGCAAAGTATTGTGCCTTCCCTGCATCGGCGTCGCATTACTATTGTACAGTGTCAGTAACGTGTTCGAATTCAATGCGAGGGTCAAATATTACCTTACACGAGTCGAAATCTCATTCATGTCACTGCCAAAAAATAGAATCTGCAAATAAATTTTACGTCAAGTTTTCCTTATGACATCTCAACGTACTCACATGAAGAAAAATATGGAAGTCAGGGCATTTACGAGACTACTTAAGACAGACTTCAATATTCTTCTTCATCTATGTTGAGACGGGTTTTCACAGGTGCCGTGGCGTAGTTGGGTAGACGATCGACTATGAAAAAGGCGTCGCGGGTTCGATTCCCGCCAGTTGAAAAATGAATTCAAGAAAGATTTATTTTCAATTGGTGTGGGTGTTTGTGATGTATTTTTCACATTACTCTTCCCTATCCTGACTATCCTACCTGCAGACAAGCATCTAAAATAAAAGCTTTGCGGGTTAATTTTTTTTTTTTAAATCTTAAATAATATTAAAAAATATCTCCTTTAATTGGAGATAATCGATACTTGTGAACAAATATTTGGACACACTAAAAATATTATAAGTTTTCTCTATGTAAATTGTGTTTTCTTTAAGGGAATTGTTGTAAGGTAATAAAAAATGATAAATGACAGTTCTTTAAAAAAATCATTTCGCTGTCTTCATTTTTATCGGGTTTTTCGTCATGTTTTTGGATTTGAGATATGTGTATATCTCCGTGCTGTAATGGTAAGCGTGTTTAGCTACCGTGCAGGAGGTCCCGGGTTCGATTCCCAGGGGGGGTTGAAAATAAATATTAGTGATTTTACACTATAATATTTATTTCATACTACCCTGGACTGGTCCCTGAAGCTCAGGAGTGATCACCTTGCCTTCATGTAAGTAACGATCAAGATAACACCGCATCAATACGGTGCAGTGCCCTATGTACCGTTAGGTGCGGATAAGGGTTAGAAGAAGATTTGAGGTCTAACATATCGTCAAATATTAATTCATGTACATTATATGGATCACTCGTTCTTGATTTTTACACATTTCCATCAATAATTTACCTCTACTGGCCATTTTACTTGAAATTTAGTCACTTTGTTCAAAGAGAAACATTTAAATGTCAAATGTTTCATACAGAACTTCATCGCGTTGAAAATTGTTACAATAAGCAATAATGTCCACCTGTCACTTGGTCACTTTTGCTTGGCAAGAAAATAAACATCAATGCAGTTAGTCATTTTTAACAAGTCAATATATTATACTTGGAAGCTTAAAATCGCTTTGGGATTTTTTCAGGACAATATTAAGCTAGTAAGATGTCAAATAGTCAATAATCACGTTTTTTGTAAAAAACTGCACATGGTCACTTTCTCCTATGTGACTACGATATATGTATATATATATTCAATTCATATTAAACATATTTATTGGGTACTTTTCAAACTTATTTGCATGTTTAGCCTCGTAATGCCAATTAATGTTTTACTTTTTCAAGATACCAAATTTATTAAATTCCACGAAAAAATAGTCTTAAAAACTTCTCAGTTCTTCTGTTACCTACTCTTCTCTTTTAGTCCAACGCCTTTACTACTTGACGCCATTATGGGTCCTGAAATTGTCAGGATAGTGAAATACTTCCATATATGTGATATGATACGAAATACGCACGATGAAATGTTCTTTTGGTGGTTTTGTGTTCACTAAAGGAAAAATGTGCGATTTGCTCCGCGAACCGCAAGTAGACGCCCGGCGGGGCGCATGCGGCCCGCGGACCGTGGGTTGGCTACCCTTGTTCTAGACAAATTAGTCTTCGGTAGTATAGTGTAGGTAGGTAGGTAGTTCTGACATATTATCAGAAACCTGAGAGAGTAAACTGAAGATCTGTCGGAACAACCTAGTTATGACAGACAGATCTTTGGATTATTTCTTTTACAACGCAATCCTCATCACATCTCTCTAATGGTCTTCTAACAAATTGTCGGCTTTCCGTGACAGCCTCCAGGCGACACTCGTCACTGCGAATCACCTAAGGAATCAATATTCAATTTTAATTATCTGCGCTGACGTTTTACTTTTTAAAAAAATACAGAATAAATAAGAAATAAATATTTTTATTTTTTCAAGTAAAACGTCGGCGCAGATAATAAAAATAGTTTTGTTTCCTTAGGTGGTTTTCAGTGAAGCTTTCAGCTATACTTAAACTATTCATATTAAATTAGCTTTATAGAGACATCACCTTAGTGTGGTCACTGATATGTGAATGTCCTCTTCATCCAAACTAATTTTTTTTAAATTACTAGAGCACTATGACTTTTTATAGCTCTTTGGATAAATTTTCGATCCATTCTAGGCATTGTTCATCGTATTCCACTACAATTTTGTCTATTATTGCTCGTTGAGGGTGATTAAAACAAAAATTGCGTTCCTGTTAACAGAACGCCGGGAAACACTTTCACTTTCTGCGATTTGTCTATAAGATAGAGTTCCCAGATTTATTAACCCCGCAATACTGCGGTTTTTTTACACAAATACAGGACTAGCAAATATACTGTGGTAAAAGGTGACAATTTTTCAGTATTTGAGGTTTATTTTTTACACTTCCAAAGTGCAAAAATATGTAGCCTGGGCGAATTCAATATATCTTGGGTCAAACCTCAGAACCAAATGAATAGTTTTGATTTTAGGTTTGTTTTTTATTAAGGGTCTCGGGACTGTATTTTTTTAGTTATCACCAAATTATTAGAGTAAAAAGGAAACTGTCCATGACAAAAATGATAACGATTCAATTATCTTCATTGCATTCACATTAACAAACTGAAAAGTGAACTTGTACGTTTTTTGGTAATAATTAAAAGACGTATTTATTGCATTCATCCGTGCCATGTAAACGATTATCAATTCAATGCATTCATCCATAGACTTTTTCGTAGGTTCAAAGGGTGAGTACAGAGCGCGGGAGGTTGGCCAGTCGGTGCGGGTAGTTTCCTAATAGGGCCGGGGTCCCCAGTAGGGTTACTAACTTTCCAGCCGCTGTCACTTTGGCTATTGGAACATGGTGCTGGACATAGTGGTACACACTGATTTACATGCCCCCTAAAGGCGGGGTCGTAACGTAACACGTTACGATGCGAGCAGTGACCTAGGAATATAGCAGGAGACTATAGCTATTATCGGTGGGACATTTTCCTACAGAGTAGAAAACAGGCTTTATCATGCCAACATTTAAAAATTTGTGTGACTCAAGCGCGTTGGGAGTGAAACTTTTTAGGTTCTGGGATCAGTTGATTTTCTTTTAACGTTTCATATTTAACAAATATTTCCCTTCTCTTTAAACAATTTGGCTATTTTATTGACTACTTGATTTAACTATCCAAAATAAATATTTTAGTACTGAGAATCTAAGATACTAATACTTAAGGCGGTTCTTTGGAGGAATTTTTCGAAATGTATGAAGAAAATAATATTAGTCATTGATAGACACTATTTAAATTTATTTTTAAAAAAATAACAAAAGAATAAATACATTGTTTGTTTATGAGAAAAAAATTACTTAAGTATAGAGTACGATATTGAATATTTAATGAGAATGATGTTGTATATATTTTTTTTATTTATTTTATATTGAGAATAAATATTACTTAAATCCGGTTCACTAATTTTTTCAAATATATATTTTTTTAAAATACCTTTTTAATAAATAAAATTCAAAAAAAAAAAATTCTCGCATCAATTTTTTTCGTAAATTTAAAAAAAAATTTTCATCGTCAAAAAATATGAATATAGTTTTTAGTGTTTAATTTATCTAATTTTATAAATAATTAAAATTACGCGACCGGGAGGTCTGCCGCTAACCGTTATTGTGTCGAAAATTGGAACTAGTAACTATTATATCTAATTTACTATCGAATTAGTTTCTACTATCGAATTTTCTATACGCCCCACCGGATTTAACGAAAAATAAGTAATGAAAAATGCGCTTCAAAATGTATATATTAATTCTACGCATGTAATATAAAGCAACTGTTCAAGACGCATCCCTTTTTGTGTGACAGGAATTCAACACGTATCCTATCAATGCGATGAAGTCGATCTAGTTTTAGCCACGAATTTTTTAGCTGAACAGTGAAGTTTTGATAAAATCGTAAAAAGGTTAAAATAATTTGTATTTTAAAATTTAATATTTAATATACTGTAATCAACTTTTCTGCGCTTGGCCCACAAGAGATAATTTCGTAAAACTGTATCACTTGCCAAAGAGCTATGTTTTGTTTTTACAAAATATCAACGAAACGATCAATTATATTACTACTACTATCATCACGCCGTTTGTATGGGATAGGCAGAGAGGGTGGAACGCCGCACCCATCTATTCTGACATACACTCCTGGCTTCCTTCACATCCATACATCTTGTCATACACGCTCTCCGGTTACTTATACTAAATATTAGAGTTACACTCTAATATTTATTCAATATAACCCTGGATTGGTACCTGAAGCGGAGGGCTGGTCACCTTTGCTTTATGTGTTAACGGACCAAGATAACACTGAGTTTATATGATGCAGTACACTATGCACCATTGGGGTGCGGATGAGGGTTTGAAGTTGAATATATAATGTTATATTGATGTAAACAATTTTTGTTTATCGATTCAAGCCCTATAGTTTGAAGTTATATTTTACTGCCATACTTTCGCTTGTGTAATTTCGATCAAATATCGCCCACTGCAACTTACATTTTTTAAAATAAACTACCTGTAGCCATTGTAAAAAATTATCCATCTTATATTTCCTTTCACAGTGGTATTTACAGATTCTCTTAGTGTGATCAAAAAGATGAAATATTCTCAAGGACGTCTAAGTACATAATCGCATTTTAACGGGCACCAGCACTCCGTTGTGAACTGTCAGTTTGCCGTTGACAATTTGCAATCATTAGTAACTTATATTTTTAGTGCCAAGAAAATTGTTCATGTATTTGACATTTGTGATCAGAAAATTTTATCGAACGTTTACATGGAATCAAAAAATGAACTTCCTGCTGACAGATCTAGACAGATCGATCTTGTCGCGTCAGTTTGTAATCAAGTTTGATTTCTGAATTTATATTGAAAAGTGTCAAGGAAATCGTTCGTGTCCCCAGGTGAATTTATTATGAATTTAACATACTTCAAAAATTTCTTTTGCACGCTTTCTGTTGATTGTGAATGAATCCTGAATTATTATTATTTATTATTTTTTTTAAATAGTAATATCATAATGTTGTTAGTTTTCTTTGCCCATTCTTTCTGGATAAGTCTAGTAGAATGGGCGGATTTTCATAATAAAACTACTCAGTAGAGTAAAAAAAAATTGTTTCATTTTCCCATTCATCACACTTTGATTTATTTAGATGTTATTTATTAAAAAAAGATACATGTAATTATGTATGGCTAAGTCACGTGAATAGTGCCATCTGTGTCAATGCGATCAAACCTAAAAGTCAAAGAATCAAACCGAAATACTGTAATATTTGGGAGGTGCCAGAATCCGTCTCAAGGGGTGCTTTTCACACATAAAATTTATCGCCTAGAAAACACCCTTAAGGACTGCTGTAAGTCTGTACTAAATCACGATCCGACGGTGCAATTTGGCCTGTAAACTGCCATTCTGCATGCTGCTTCCTTTGCTGGTGAAGGGCCGACGAAGATTTCCTTCTCTACGGGCGCTCTCATAACCTTCAAGTGTTTGTTAATACAAATACATGGTATCAAATCTGCCGTCGCTTGACCGTTGTTTTCACATGCCCCATGACAAACTGTTTTACGTCTGCGGCTCATTTGCTATTTACTTTGTGAAAATAAATCGGCACCGTTTTTAAATACATTTTTTTTAATTAGTAGTGATAATATTAGTACCTACGTACTACTGCTACTACTACTATTTTTAGGAGATTTCGACATACTCTAGGCAGAGAAGACGAAATGTCACTCCCGTCTGTCCTGAAATCCATACTAGTCATATATGCCCTCCGGCAACGTTTTTTTAGGTTCTGATTGATCTCAAGTTGATGCCAAGTCATTATTGACCGTTCATTCTGGTCTCGCGTTCACATTTGCCAAATATATGTATGTACTTTCTTAATCATTATCTCATTAACATACGTCCATACCAGCTTAAACCTTTTCAATTATTCGTAGTTCAGCCTTTATTGTTTTCTTATATCTTCATTTTTAATTGTCATTCAACGACTTCCCGCACATTTGTCTGAGAGGGCGCTTTTCAACAGCGTCCACTCTGCTTTCATTCTTCTTTTGCCAATTCCACGTTTCGCTTCCATACACGAGTGTCGGTACTAGCGCTCCATCGTGAACCGCCAGTTTAGCTTCCGAGGTCATATTTTTATTTGCAATCACTTCATTCACTGCATTCACCCTTCTATCAATATCTTTATCCGCTTTTCACTCCCTCGAGAACATGCTTCCATGGTATAAAAATTCTTGCACTCGTTTCAGGTATCGGAATGTACTTTTTTCTTAACACACTAAGGGAAGGGTGATTTTTACGCCTGCGGTTCCCTGGCAACAGGAATTGATAATTATGAACATTAAGACCTTAACAAAGAGATTGACAAACATATATATAATATTCATATAAAAACATTAAATATGTAATTCCTTCATATCTGACTTTGAAATGAGGCCAGCGTAGAAGGTTAGAATACCCTTCCCATCCTTTGTGTGTTGATTGATTTTTGAACAAAAAATGTTGAGGTTTTAAATTTTGGCCGGCATTCAAATAATATAAACACAATATTCAGCAATAAATATCTATTACACTGTATTAATAGTTTTGTTCAAAAAACAAAACATGTAAATGATTTGTTCAATAAACAAATAAATGTAAGTGATTTTTTTATTCTAATCTTTATTCAGTATTACCCTGTACCGTTACCTGAAGCGGAGGGCTCATCACCTCCCCTTCGTGTGTTAACGATCGAGACAACAAAGCGTTTGTATGATGCAGTGCCCTATGCAGCATCGGGTGCGGATGAGGGTATGAAGACATTACATTACCATAAGCAGTGACGTGCTGCTAAAATTTTAACAACTGGCTCGCACAGTACACAATTAATATGAACCGATTATTTGGTAATTATTCGTGTTCAGGATATTCCGCATAGTTTTATGTTTGGTATTTGCCATTATATTCGGTCTCAATAACGATTATCAAACTTCGAGTTTACACTGGGCCAGCGAATGGGATCGCTCGGCACTGACTTATTTATATAGATTATAGATAGATATGTATATGCGAACAATAAAGTACACGAAATGGCAATTAGTTTTTACTTTATTCATATCAAATCAAGTGATTGCGTATATTGATGGTGCAAGAATTCCAATTAGGAAATAGGATAGTAAAAAAATCCATATTTTAACAACCATCTTTTTGAACATATTTCCATCATTTGAGCAACCCATAGCAGCACACTGCCTCGAGGGTATTAAAACGGGCCAATGGGAGTTAAACTGAAAAAGAGTAAATACAACAAGACTGAAGAAATGATAAGGGCGTTCATTAAAATAAAAAACACGTTTTTTGAAAAAAATATTTAATAAGTAAAACAGTGTTTAGCAAACACATATACAGAAATGCATTACATATAATATTACCTAACTTATTCAAAGAATAAAAAAAAAAATACTTAATCGATTGACTAGCGAGTACTAGTATGGGTATGCGTTCCCTAAATTATTATTAACATTCTTATTTAACCAATCAAATAAAATAACCTTTAACAAATCAATAAACTATAATGTTTTAGTTAATATAAGTATTTAGTAATAAAATTTCTGGATACAAATAATATATATACATAAAGAAGTTAATTTTTGTTCTAACATCCTCACAATAGTACGAAATCAATTTGTGATGTCGCGAAGAAAAATCCATTTAAGGTTACGGGAATGACGTGCGCAGAATCTTTCAACTACTCGGAACTCTTAAAAGGGCCATTGCGAGTCAAAAAAATTGATTCAGATGAAAATAAGTTTGTTTGGAGAGACATAAAGTGGCTGCGATTTAACAAGAATGAACCGAGGATTATTCAGTTTAATACAACTCTGGATAAGGCAGCTGCTATAAAAAAATATCATATTTACGTCGAGGCATGATACTAGATTTGGAAGCCGAGAAATCATACACAAGACCAGTAGCGATTACTATCATACATATCCCCATATTACAGGGAATTCCATAAGGCACTCGAGACTGATCCGAAACAGTAAGGGATATTTTACCCGATACCATCGAAGAACCTCACGGCGAAGGTTAACATTTTATTATTTAAGTAAAATTAAGTATGGTAATGTAATAACAAATGCATGTTCTTTTGTTTAAAAATACATATTTTCAATTAATGTTTTACTTAGTAAATACCACTATTTATTAAAATCGACTGTGACACGTGTTTCGATGCATTCCGCATCATTTTCAAACACCGTATGTGAAGCTAATTCTAAATTTTAGAGTTGGGTCCTTGGGACGTTGACATTTTCATAAATAACTTAGAGAATGAAATCTTTAAGTCTAAGCATCCCCTACTCGAATTTGTAAAAAACTGGTTCAGGTACGTAGACGATATATTGGTTATTTGGAAAGGAACAACAAGACAATCGGATTCCTTTCTCAATTTTATCAATATATTTTAACGATAAAATACAATTTACATTAGAAAATAACGGAGGTAAACAAATCAATTTCTTAGACCTCAGTTTAGAAATAATAGATAAAAAAATTACTTTTGATGTTTACCGTAAGCCCACACATACAGATACTGTAATTTCCTCTTGTTCAGCCCATCCACTTAATCATAAACTAGCTAGCTTCAACTCCATGATCCATAGAGCACTACAATTCCCATTAAATGATAATAAGTTCAAAAGAGAAATAAATACAATTAAACAAATTGCTTACAATAACGGTCATAAACCAAATATAATAGACGCGATATTGGCGCGTAAAAATAAACAGAATTTAACAAAAACATTTCTCTACTCAGCCGATACGTATAATGAAAAAGTAAAAACCAACTGGAAAAGAATCATTTACATAAATAAAACATCACATAAAATTACCAAAAAATTCCCAAATAATATAAAACCAGCATTTTACACAAAAAATAATTTAACTAAGATTTTTAAAACACAAAATAATGATGAAAATATATTGGACAATAGTGGCATATATAAATTAAACTGCGACTGTGGAAGTTCGTATATTGGTATGACTTCCCGAAAATTCAAAACAAGAATCAGGGAACATGAATTATGTTTGAGAAATAATGATTTTTCGGAATTCGCTAACCATTTAATAGATAATGATCACAAATTTAACCACAATAACATAGAAATCCTAAAAATAATCAATACGAAAAGCCATAAACTGCAGCATTTTGAAACAATAGAAATTCATAAGGATATAAATAACAATAAACCCATAATTAACAATATGACAATGACTAAAGCCTCCCCCTTTTGTCCATGTTCCCACTGATAAGAAATAAAAATAAAAAATAAAAATTAAATTAATAAATAAAAATAAGAAACAGCTACTACCCCCTCTTCAACCTTCAACGTCCCGAGGACCCAACTCTAAAATTTAGAATTAGCTTCACATACGGTGTTTGAAAATGATGCGGAATGCATCGAAACACGTGTCACAGTAGATTTTAAGAAATAGTGGTATTTACTAAGTCAAACATTAATTAAAAATTGATAGATTTTACCACAAAGTGTCTGCCGAATCAATTCATGAAATTAAAAATAAATAATTATCCGAAAAATGTATTTTGTTGTTAACATTTTTTTGTATTTAAGTGAATAAAAATAATAAATCTATTACGTGTACGGTAAGGTTAGTCCAGTAAAAGAGTCGTGTTTTGTGCAAATTCAGACAAGTCCATCTGCTGTTTTTAAATCATATAATGTGAAATAAAATAAAGGGATTAGCCACAAAATTAAAAGTTCATAAGACAAATCGTTATTTTTTGCTCACGAACTAACATAATTATAATTATTCACACCCCGACCCGGGAATTTATCATTGACTTTCTTATTTGAGCAATAAAAAATAAAAATCAAACTTCAACAAATCAATTAACTTGCGTTCCCTAATTCATTATTAACCTTCTTATTATTAACTATATGGGTTTAGTTAATATTAAGTAATAAAATTTCAGGACATTTTATTATACAATAGGGATTAATAAAAAACTGGAATAATGATACAAAATTATATAGGCAAGGATATAAAGAAGTTAAACATTACATGAACATTTATTATCAACTAACATATTTAACCAATTAAATAAAATAGCCTTCAAGAAATCAATAAAATTAAATAAACTTTAACAAATCAATAAACTATATATATTTAAATTAATTAGTTAATAGGTAGTAATAAAAATTCTGGACATTTATTATACAATAAGCGTTGACTCTGGCCGATATCTGTACCCGACGGATTCTCCAGTTCTTTGGACACGTTGCACGTGGAAACGAGGATAGCCTGGAACGACTAGTTGCGATCGGTAGCCTGGAGGGAAAGAGAGGGAGAGGAAGATCCCCACACGATGGACCGATCAAATTAAGGCAGCAGCAGGCACCTCAGTGGTTAAAGCGCTACGTGCAGCGCAGTCAAGGGATAACTGGAGAAGAGTCATTGCTTCTGCAAGGGTCACAACCCTCAGCAATGAGGATTAAGACGGAGAAGAAGCGTTCAATCTTCGAAAGCATCGGTCTTCCTCTCCAGTCTTCTGGCTTCATAGAAAGCCTGCAGCAGGCGGCCAGCCGGCTTCTTGACCCGATAGAAATGATGTTCTGAAATAATGAAAGTAAATTAATTAGGAATAGCATCCGGATCGCATAATTTCTTGTTTGATTTACCATTCGAATGTTGATAACTAATTTTGGTGTACCTACCTTACCGTATGAACAATTTCTATTTGATTCTACTTTTAGATATTATATCGAGATTCAAACTCTGATTGTTTGAATTTAGAAATGGAACTAAGCGATTTTTACTAGTCAACTGTGCACTTTACACTTAATGCGGTCTCGACAATCTTTATTACCTCTTGTGAAAATGCACATCAGCCTCGGGTCAGCCCAAGCGTACAGCGCCTCCTGAAAAAATATCACCACTTGGTGACGCTCGGAGGGCCGCCTTCCCAGCACCGCAGGCTTGAGCTCCAGGGGCAGTAAGTAGGCTGGCCACCACCTGTAGAACGGCATGGCATACCACACGATGCTTCCGAACGGTATCAGGCAGCCTTCGCTGCATTGCCGACAGGGTACGTCTGCAAACATTTGTCTCTGTCAACTTTGTCAATTCATAACTCTGTAGAATTTAAGAATCTGCGACTGTGAATAGAAAAATACGGTTCCATGACGACCGCGCAAAACACAAATACTCACTTTACAACTGTCCGCATTTCAAGTGTTCGGCAATGAAACTCAAATGCCAATTACGAACAAACAAATTTACTATCAACATTTCTGTCATATACTGAATCGAATACTCCCGACAAAAACAATTCAAGTTAAAAGTGATCATGAAATCTTGAAAAGAGTGTTAATATAAAGCCCTGTTGTATGTTCCTACTTCTAATTTTCTGTTTTTTTTCAATTATTCAACTTTTAATCTGAATCAAATTTCTGCAGATGCCTCTATAGTAATATATTTAAGTATTAATAAGTAATATTTTTGACATTTAACTGAGATCTCAACCTTTCCGATTTAAGCGCTAGCCAAGCTCACAATCGAGTAAATGTTTTTTAATAATTTCCAATAGATACCGCTAAATTGTAAAGTGTTTAAAAATAAAATTAACTTAAATAAATAATAATAATCTCAACCCGAGCATCTTCAGAAACAAAATTTTTCGAGTGTATGGACAAAAAATTTCTAGAATTTAAAAAGGATGAAGAAAAATTGATCAAAAAAATTAGTAACGAAATGAAAAAATTCCAAAAAAATGAGTTGACCCAAATGAGAAAATCAATTGAATTCTTCTCAAAAAATATCGATGACTGATACAAGCGAGAAATAAAAATGGAATGAATCCAAACTGAAAGAGACCCAAAAAGAAGTTAGAGATCTAAAAACTATGCTAAATAAAATGGAACAAAAGTCACTAGAAACGACAATAGAAATTCGAGGATTATCAAAAGTAAAAAAAAATAAAACTCCAAATCTGCGGTCAAGTTATTACTGAATAAACTTGATTGCAGCGATATTACGAGTGACAATAATTTTATAAACATCTATTCAAACCCCGCCATGAAAACTGTAACTGTGAAATTCAACACAAAGGAGGCGAAAGAAAGTGTGATGACTCAAAAAAAATTAAGGGGAATTTTTCTCCAAAAGATATAAACATTTCTGCATCCTTGGAAAAGATATATACTAGTGAAAAATTAACGACCACCAACAAGCACCCTCTTTGGTTAGCAAAAACCACCAAACCCCTTGCTTATAAATATGTCTGGACAAAGAATGGGAATGTCCGGATGAGGAAAACTTCAGACTCGCCCATTCTAAATATTAAGCACCAACAAACATTAACTGATTCATTAAAATATGAAACGTGGAATTCTGTGTTTTTACATAACGATCCTAACCTTTCTCTCAACATTTTTTTACAAAATATTTACTTATAACACATTTGAGAACAGTAGCCAACTTATACTTGGATATCCCGTGAACTAATAATTAATAACCCAGACACAGGCTACGCCTTTGTGGGATCTTCTTTTGTACTATATTTTTTTTTTTTATATCGTTCAATGCAAAAGAATTTAAAACAATTAAAAAATCAAAACTGTTTTAACAAAGCAAGTATCGGCTGCGTCGTATTTTTATTTTATTTTTTTAATTCTGGTCATAAACAAAGTATAACATCTTTAAATATTATGCGATGTGCCAATTTTACGCAAAAGAGGATGATTTATTGAATTACTTCCCTCGTGTGAACGGGATCCAAACATACAAACAACACACAAGTGTAGAAAGAGATCACTCGAGCCCTGGGATGCTCGGTCTTCCACCTTCTTTCATGTAAAAAAAAGTAGATGTTTCATCTCAAGTTCAGAAACCATAATAATGTTATATTTACCAACTGTATAAGGGCAGTCCTCGTGGTAGGATCCAGAACAGTCCGGACACGCAATTAAGTTTCCCCGCTGTCCGCACTCTAGGCACCAGGGTATGTTTCTTTTGTTGCGTCGTTCCTTCTATAACAGAAAATTTAACAAAATCCAGAATATTTTATTAAAATTAAACACTCTAATGAGTTTTATTTATATATACGACTACTCAAATTCTTGTAAACTCGGGTCAAATTCTCGGAAACTCAAAATCAAAAGTAAACATACTAGATAGAAGCGGTATTTATGAAATTTCTTGCGGTGACTGCGATGAAAAATATGCCGACTAAACTGCGAGCCAGACTCGCGCAAAGGCACTCATTTTTCATAGCTCCAAAACGGTTTGATTCATTCCACAAAGAATATACTCATATTTGTATGTAGCACATACTTATTGTTGACTGTTTTAATTTTCCTTTTTCGTTTTCTGTTCAAATCAAATTTTCGTAGTTTATATTAGCACTTTTAATTTATTAATATTTTTGATAGCCATAGTATTCTTTCAGTAGGTACCCTTTATTATAACCTAAAATAAAATGTATACCCTTTGTGGGATCTCTTTTTGTATTAACATCATCAAATCATCATGAAAACCTTATCTGTACCCCAATGGTGCATAGGGAACTGCATCATATAAAGTTGTTATCTTGATCGATAACACGTGAAGGAAAGGTGGTCAGCCCTCCGCTTCAGGTACCAGTCCAGGGTAATATTGAATAAATATTAGAGAGAAAAAAATCACTTATATTTTTTGGCCCCCCCCCCTGGGAATCGAACCCGGGACCTCCAGAATGGTAACCGAGCGTGCTGACCATTACACTACGTAGGCGGACATAATATTTTTGGAATTGTAATTATATTATATTGTAAATGGAAGAAAAAAAATATATATGTATATATATATATATATATATATATATATATATATATATATATATATATATATATATATATATATATATATATATATATATATTTATATAAAAACGCCTGCCTCCCAAGTCCGTACACCAGAAAGATGTTCGTAAGAGACGTCATCTTGACATTATTTTGCCATTTACTCTTTATGAACTGATGATTTACGCATCAAATTACTTTTTGTATGTATATTGTAAAATAAATATTGACAATACTTCGTTGCGATTTTATCAACAAAATAATGAAAAATCCATCACCTACCTTCGTTATTGCCGCCCCCTCATATTTCGTCTTTACCACTAGCTGCTCTTCGGGCAGGCTGAGGGTGAAGTTTCTTGCCAGTATTTCTTTCGTCTTTTCGAATAAGTCAGTAAATAACTGACATCGATCATTGCACGAGTCGCCCTCTACATGGTTCAGGTTCACGCAGTTGACCATTTTAACTTAAACAAAACAAAGTAGAATTATCTGTCATGAAAACAGTTTTACAACTTGTTCTCATTCGGTAAAGAACGGGCATATTATAAAACGAACTGTGCACCGATTCCTTACTTATAATACCATACTTAAATCGCAGTTTACAGAATTATATTACAAATTATAATTACCTTTCGTTTGCAAACCAAAATACTGCTGCTTCAGCGCTCGCGATCAAACCAAAGACTAAATCATTTATCTATGTAAATGATCTATTTTTCCAAAGACTATATACATTTATCCATATCAATTTTTTTTCCGGGGCTGTCAGATTGAATTCTTCTTTTTGAAGATCCTAAGAATCCGATAGAATTAATATATACAAACAGACGAAAACAAATACCTACCTTTTTAAAATTAAATGTATTATTTTTTTCGTAAAATATTTAATTCCGGTGAAATCAATGGACACATTTTGAACAAAAAATTTTCGTAACGTATATTAGGTTTTTTAAAGAAAATAGTGGATTTTTGTGCCGGGCACATTAAATCCTCGATTTGGTCCCGTTTTTCAATATTCGATCAATTTAAATTTATAGCCATAGTATTGTAGAGAAAAATAAACATGTTTTAGGTCAAACCCTTAAAAGATTGTTCTAGTTTTCGCGAACAGGTGTTCCTTAGGACCCTAGAAGTCTTGCCTCGAAAGTTACAATTCCTCGGGAGTCCGCTAACCCTCCCCAGTCTGCCTCCTTAATGTGTCACCCATCGTGTTTTCTTTTTTAATTTCCACAAAAACAATTATATCTAACAAAAAGGTGCGAGACAAAAGTTATTTCACTTTGATGGTCAACTTTACTTTACTTTCACAAAGAGGTTTTGATAAACGTGTAACTACATTACTTACTTACATTGCTTATAAAAGTAATAGAAAGCATGTCTATCTGTACCTCTAGGATTAAGAAATGTTTGATAGGGTTGTTTTAATAGCTTAGGTTTGCTTGGCATTCCTCCATAGACTTTTTCGTAGGTTCAAAGGGTGAGTACAGAGCGCGGGAGGTTGGCCAGTCGGTGCGGGTAGTTTCCTAATAGGGCCCGGGTCCCCAGTAGGGTTACTAACTTTCCTGCCGCTGTCACTTTGGCTATTAGAACATGGTGCTGGATTGTACACACTGATTTACATGCCCCCTAAAGGTGAGGACTGACCGGAGTCATTTCGTCGAAACGTAACACGTTACGGTGTGACATACTTATCAAATATTTCCCTTCTCTTTACACAATTTGGCTATTTTATTGACTACTCGATTTAACTATCCAGAATAAATATTTTAGTACTGAGAATCTAAGACACTCATACTTAAGGACTGCTGTTTATTGGTAAGTCTGTACTAAATCATGATCCGACGGTGCAATTTGGCCTGTAAACTGTCATTCTGCACGCTGCTTCCTTTGCTGGTGAAGGGCCGACGAAGATTTCCTTCTGTATGGGCGCTCTCATAACCTTTAAGTGTTTGTTAATACAAATACATGGTATCAAATCTGACATCGCTTAGCCGTTGTTTTCACATGCCCTATGGCAAATTGTTTTACGTCTGCAGCTCATTTGCTATTTACATTGTGAAAATAAATCGGTACCATTTTTAAATACACTTTTTTTGATTAGGAGTGAAAATATTAGTACCTACGTACTACTGGTACTACTACTATTAGGAGATTTTGACATACTCCAGGCAGAGAAGACGTAATGTCACTCCCGTAAGTCCTGAAATAAACTCCATCTAATCCATATATGCCCTCCGGTAACGCAGCCTTTTTAATTGGCTAGATTTTTAGGTTCTGATTGATCTCAAGTTGATGCCAAGTCTTCATTGACCGTTCATTCTGCTCTCGCGTTCACATTTTCCAAATATATGTATGTAATTCCTCAATCATTCTCTCACTAGCACACTAGCACACTAGCACACGTCTATACCAGCTTAAGCTATTTCAATTATATCTAGTTCAGCCTTTATTGTTTTCTTACATCTTCATTTTTAATTGTCATTCAACGACTTCCCGCACATTTGTCTGAGAGGGCGCTTTTCACTCTGCTTTCATTCTTCTTTTGCTAATTCCACGTTTCGCTTCCATACACGAGTGTCGGTACTAGTACTCCATTGTGAACCGCCAGTTTGGCTTTAGAGGTCATATTTTTATTTGCAATCACTTCATTCAACACATCATTTATTCTATTCACTGCATTCACCCTTTTCTCAATACTTTTATCCGCTTTTCTGTCCCTCGAGAACATGCTTCCATGGTATAAAATTTCTTGCACTCGTTTCAGGCATCGGAATGTACTTTTTTCTTAACACACTAAGGAAGGGTGTTCGCTGGCGACGGGAATTGATAAGTATGCACATTAAGACCTCAACAAAGAGATTGATACACATAATATTCATGTCAAAACATTAATTCCTTCCATATGTTATTCCTTCATATCTGACTTTGAAATGCGTAGAATGTTAAAATACCCTTCCCATCCTTAGTGTATTAATTGACTTTTGAACAAAAAATGTTGAGGTTTTAAACTTTTTTCACATTAAATTTTGGCCGATATTCAATTTATTTAAATATAATATTCAGCAATAAATATCTTTTACGCTGTATTAATAGTTTTGTTTAATATTTTGTTCAATAAACAAAACAAAACTTATTAATTAATATATATTTGTCTACATCCGTGATGTAGTGGTCAGCGCGCTTAGCTACCGTACTGGAGGTTCCGGGTTCGATCTGGGGGGGGGGGGGGTCAAATAAATATAAGTGATTTCTTTACTCTAATATTTATTCAGTATTACCCTGTACTGTTACCTGAAGCTAAGGGTTGATCACCTTCGAGATAACGCTGCGTTTGTATGATGCAGTACCCTATGCAACATCGGGTGCGGATAAGGATTTGAAAAAGAACATGCAGATAGTAATAAGGGCACACTGTTTAAAGTAGAATTAAAAATGAAACATGTTTATAACCCAACTTTGTATTGTTTGAATCTTATTGGGAGGTATTACATAAACCCAAGAGGTTGGCGTGAATGACAACAGAGTGAACATATAAGTTGGCATACAAATATTCAACAGGCAAAATACATAAAACTAGAAGATAAGACAAAACGTGGTCTAGAGAGGCAAAGGAATTGCCATCCATATATATTTTGATGTGGGTATAAAGGTGAAAATAAAATAGTTTCCTACAGCTGATAAAGTGTTGATGCAATGAGAACCATTGGCGCTGATTTGTTAAAGAGAGAAATGCACATCTAATATCACTAAATATAGTTTTTTAAAGAAAAATCAATGGAGCTAAAACTGTAAATGAAGAGATTATTTGAATCGTTATGGGTAACTATTTTTAGAATTTCCATTCAACGGTTACAATTTGCAACATGGGTTCATTTCATAATATTAATATCCAATTTGTTGTGTTAGGGGACCATATGTAATATAGAGTGGAAACTTACTTAACTAACCATCTTGCCGCTTTCAAGATACATTCCAATAATACAAAATCAACAATCTTTTTCAACAACCATAATTTTGGATTTGACAACATTCGTTGGTGAAAAAACACTTACCTTGCACACGTTTGTCTTCTTTGCTATCAACAAGATGAACAGCATCGACAGCGTACAAAAGGCAACACACAGTCAAATTGTTCATTCTAGTTCCAACGTTTAAACCTTTCAGTTCTTCTATGCGATTATTTGTGCATATATCAAACAGCCGAGGCGGACATTACACACCTCGTGAGATGTTAAACCAGGATGAAAGCAGACATCATCGTTTAAACTTACTCAAGTAACTGATTTCATTTTGCCGATAGTAATTGGTATAACTAGGCTTTACAATGGTTTCGTATGCATAGAATGAATCTGCAGGTTTCAGAAGATCTTTGGGTTATCCTCAATATGATTACCGTGTTTTATTTCAAATCGAGTGTGCTGCCATAAACTTATTTTGTAATATATGGGATTAATTATCAACGTATTGTTCTTGTGCTGTGCAATTTCAACTGATAATTATATTAGTTTATTCCCATTATGCTGCGACATATCGTCGCTCTCAAGTTCTTGCTGGTACATAGTCCTGACAGCGTAAGGATCTATAAAGAAAAACAATGTTTTATAAAGAAATATGTTACTTCCTGTACATTCAAATAGTATCGATCAAACTTTATGGAGCCTCGACTCGTATGTGTATCGTGCATACAAGTACTAGTACATAATGACAGGTAGAACAGTAAATTGTTTACTAAATTAAGAGTAAACTTTTTTATACCGATGAAAATGGTGACATTGTCATCGTTGGTGTAGTACGAACTTGAATCATATGAATAGCAAATAAGATACCCTATCTCTCTTCATGGGACTTGCCAAGATCGCAAAAGCTTGGCGGTTAAACTTCGCTTCTGTGTTAAGATATGACCCCTTACATTAATAAATTAATATGAAAAATCAGGTAGCATTCTTATTGAAATGTATTATGTAGAGAAATAAGGGATATATTATATGAAGGTTTAAACTTTAGATATTTTTATAAAACGAAAAACGTGCGTTCGCATACCTTCATCAAATTTCCGTCATCTAACGTTTTATGACATCATATGGTTTATAGAGCTGTAATAGTAGTAGTGTGGATTGTTTGTTTACCACTACACTACCTATTTGTGTTATAAGCTACTACTTGTGTTATACAAATATGAAGGGAGGTTGGACCGTAGACATCATCAAATAGAGCCGCCAATAATTTAGCAATATTAAAACCGTTCCATCGTTCCTGTGACGTCATTCATTGCCAACTTACGAAAATAACGTTTTTCGAAGGCGGATTTTCCAAAAGAAAACGATGAATGAACAAATTGATTATATTGGCTGTTTTAAACACTTCACGAGTCTAATACAATCCTTTGTACAGAATGTAGCGGCGATTGCGGTATGTAAAAAAAGAGAAAAGCGGGGAAAAGGAGAGGTAGAAATGTCGAGAAAAATACTACAGGAAGCAACAGAAAGAAAACCAAAAAGATACGAAAGAATAAACCTTCTGATGAGGACATGTCTGATGATGACCCAACTCTAGTTTTTACTGACAAAGAAGATAGTGGACAGTGATCCAATTTTGTTTTTTTGAGAATCCAAATTACTTAATGTATACCAATGATAAACAAAAGTCCGAGTCGATACTGTTATTATGAATGATTACTAGTAGTTACTGTTAAAAATGCTATTACTGATTATTGTGATCTCATATCGTCCCCGTATCATCCGACGTAATTAGGAGCCCAAAATATATTGTAACAATTGCTACTTTTTTGTCAAAACTGTTTTTGTAAAAATAGTAACTATTTAAATGAATAAAGGAATGTTCGACCTAAACTTTGACGTTTTATTTATTATTTTTTGTTTATATTTTACAAAATAGGGACGTCATTTGGCGACTTTACGTAGCAGCTGGCACGAGCCGAGAATAGCCAAACTGTTGCAGGTGCAGGCGACACAAGATTAGCCATCTCTTATTGCCTTCAGTACAGGCTTCTGGTTCCAGCAAAATGGCTTATATTTTTGACTTGAAGGTTTAAAAATGTAACTCTTACCATTTATTAGTAGTTTGGTACACATATGGCATTTTGTATGGAATTTAGCAGGCAGCTTTATTAATGTGAACTTGAGCTACATGAAAGCGCTACAATCGTCTTTACACAGATCTTTATGATTATTATCTCTTTACTCTTCCGTCAGACTGTCATCTTAGTTAGTCTGTGCTGTCATCGACGAGTTTTATGCATATTATATGAGTTATTATTGAAAAAATGAAGATTTGAATAAGTTTTCTTACGTATTCATACGTCATAATGAGTTCGGAAACGGCCGAATCAATTTATAATGGAAAGGTGAGCGCTTTAAATTTTATTTAAAAAAAAGACATGATACTATGTACTGCCGATTTAAAAATATCGCAAACTGTTAATTTACATAAAAGGAAGTTTAATCGGACAGTTTACAAAACGCGTTGGATTGCCGGTTGCTCTCATCTTGTTGGTATTGCGTGCTTTTTCTAACGATAAATATTATATTTGAACAAAAAAGAACTTTTCTAATGGTAAATATTATGTTTGAACAAAAAAAGAATCTAATTGACTTATTAACTGAGATAGCTGATAATCCTCGGCAATGGGAAGGCGATACAAATTTGTCGGTGGAATCGTTTTATAATTGTTTGAAATATTTTAATTTAAATTTGTCTTAGAAAGTATTTTACGTAATATTTGAAAAAACCGTTAGCAAAAATCGCAAATCGACGTGGGTTACCGCAGCAATAAGATAAAAGAATTTCATAACTGGTCGAGTACTGATTTTCAATCGCAATTAGATAAAATATTATATCGTTGCATCGCAAAACAATTCTGCCCCTCGCTTGAGACGAAATGTTTAGTGGAAAAATCAACTTCATTTTTATGAATTGCTCAACAACAAGCTCTACGAAAGATATAAACTGAATTTTCCAAATGACCAATTTCAATCTTCGGAACAATCATTCAAAAATCAATCAACATGCCTGTACTCTTCTTGCGAATGGATGGATTTTAATGTATTTCAGCTTTGAGATTTTATTTTTTTTTTGCGTTAATATTTTTTTAAATCCCATCTTCTTTCCACAAAATTGATGCAAATAGCCGAACCCGTAAAAAATAGAACTAAGATATTGATTACGTTTATTCCAACACATTTTCCAATTTTATGCTTTAAACGCAAAGCTACATGTATACTTTACACGAATGAAACTCTAATTTTGACGTAAATTTGTGTACAAGTGAAGAAATTTTGGACTTTCTAGGTTCATAAGTATCTATTAATTGTTCCTAGAAGTGATAATACCGTGACTCAAACCTAGGTTTAATTATTTTGAGCTAAGTGCTGAATGGGAATTTTTGTACTTAATTAGTCATTCTATGCATGACATTATATTGGCGATGGCACTTATCGGTGGTGGTTGATATCTGAGAAACATTTGGTGGACATTTTCTTTATTTCAAGGTGATGGCTATACCTCAGAAAAGTTACATTTGTGCATATTTTTACAATACATTGTTTATCTGTATAATAGTTTCTGCGTGCTCACTGTACTCACTGTACTCACTGCACTGGGAATGGTATGAAGTGAAGAAATTATAGGTATAAGTACAGTGTATTCTTGTAATTATAGGTATATAATGTATCTGACAACGAGGAGGAGCAATGGAATCAACCAATCTCAACTGCTGCCACCGAGGACATCCTGCTCAAACGGAGAGAGATTGGGGAGCTCTCTTGCCCGTTGTTTCCGGCAGGTGTTGAAGAAGAGGAAGAAACAGACAAACTCGGAAAGGTTTGTCAAGAAGCCAGCAGCCAATTTGACCCTGCAAGCCTCGGTGGACTCGTCTAAATCAGAGTGCGACTAAGAAATAAATAAAAATTTAAGTTCACAAAGAACTTGCTCGTGGAACGAATTTTCGATGGAATTTTAGACAAATTCAAAAATTTTGCAATTACAGCGGCCGATTATGGTCCAGTATTCGTCGAGTCGCAATATAATTTCCTCTTAATGAAGGTAACTTTTTTTTCTTAAAACACCGGTTTTGCATGATGTACGAATGTGGAAGGGGTGAAAAATGCGCGCAAAGACAGAGTGGTGTGGCGTTCTTCTCTCTCTGCCCACGGCTAGTCGGTTAGTTTGTCATAGACGTTCAAATGAGGTTTAATCCGTCGGAACCTCAACCGAGTGCAATTCTACCGCGAACGACCAAGATGTCAAATCCAAACGGCTAGCGCGTTATCTTTCTTCTTCTTCTTAATGAGCCCTCTGACCTCCACTGCTGGATATAGGCCTCTTCCCCTTCTTTCCTCCGGTCGGTTGCTGCTTGCAGCCAGTTTTTACCCCCCACCATCTCTTTTGGGGTCTTGCTCATTTGTTCTCCCGAGGTCTCCATCGTAGAATTATTGGGAAGCGTGGATCTTTCCGCGGATCGCAGTGTGCACTCGAGCTTCTCCGCATTCTCTATAGTCTCTAGTGCATATGCATATGTGTTCACTGGCAGTATGCAGGATTCGTACACTTTCCTTTTTAGACAAGTCGGAATCTCCTTATTTTGCAGAATCTGTTTGAGTTTTCCGAAAGCCGCCCTACTCGGCCCTATTCTTCTCGACAGCTCCGCCGTTTGGTTCTTCTTGCCCAGTTTTATCTTTTGTCCAAGATATATGTACTCGTCTACTATTTGTAGGATTTCATTATTGACAGAGATGATCTGGTATTCGGAAGTTCGTATTTAATTATTATTTATTCTAGAGGCCTCGTGCGATTCTTAATTTATCATTAGGCTTAGTTAATCGATGCTTTCATTTATAGCTAATATATCATCAGCTGTCAAGCAGTCGAGGTGATTCAGATATGTGCCATCTATCTTCAGCCCCTCGCTATCCCAGTTGAGGGTTATAAATACATCTTCCAGGGCTAAAGTGAATAGCTTTGGCGAAATTGTGTCGCATGGTCGCACACCTTTTTGTATATTTATTTTTTTAAATTTTAGTGTTTTCATCAATTAAAACAGTCATAGTTGCATTATCAAATATACAATTTATTGATTGCATACATATCTAGAGTCTATTCTTGCATTTTGGAGTGCCTCGACGATTGCCCACTTTTCAACTGAATCAAACGCTCTTTGCTAACAAGAAAAGCTATTCACTTGTTGTTTTCTGTAATAGCATTTGTTTAATAATACTTTTATGGTTTCCCTCAGCTTAAGCATATCACTTGTTAAAAGATCTTCACTTGAAGCTTTGTCATGTTTCATTTGTTTTAGAGCAATTTTCTATTTCGTTTATTTCAACTTTTGGCAAATCTTTTGTTCTGTATGTATTTTTTGTTTTCCGACTTTCATATTTTTATTACTTCCCATCGTTCCTTTCATGAGCTCTCTATTATATCTTCTAATGCCTTTTCTTATCTCATTCCTGATAATTTAGTTCAAGAGTCTATACTGTTTTGAATCCCTATCGAGAGTTTTGCGTTCTTCGAGTAACTGGAGAGTGTCATTTGATATTAAAGTCACCGGTTATAATAACTAGCTTTGCTTTTTCAGATTTCTCCACTTCTTCATCTTCAGAGGCACTTGTAGGAGAATATGCTTGGATGATTTGTATAGTAAATATTCCATTTAGTTTAATTAAGACATATGCTATTCATTTTTTTTAGCGCGTTTAGCGAGTTATGCCAAGTCATAATTTTAATTCAGTGGTTGCCATAATCAGCAAGCGACCGGCTGCGCGAGGGGCCAGACGTGTCTCCGCACACACGAAATTTTTTTTAGAATACATATTGGAGTTTGTTTTTTTGTGGATATTTATTGAAAAATGAGAAAAAAATTTTAAGCCTCCACTCGTTTACCAGTGATTTTGGTTAAATGTTACGTGGATTTAAAGAAAATTAAGTTGCGGGCCGTCTTAATCGATTTCTCAGTAATGAATTTATACCCTTTTCTGTTTTTTACTTTTAAAAAAATATTTAATATTTATTTTAATTTAATTTTTTTTTAATAAGACTTAATTTCTAATCACTTATCTATGGCAGGTCTCTCCAGTACGCCATTACTACGATAAATTTCCTACTGCACGGTTGACTATTTCAAAGTTATTACTAACATGGACCCCAAGGATGTTCAAGTATTGTAAATGGTTTTTTTTAAATATTTTATAGTCTTTCACTGGCTGAATTAAGTTTTTTTTATTAAGTAATGCGGTTTTGTTCGAAATATTCCATCTCAATGACATTGTCAAAAATGCATATTTTCTAAATCGATTATCGATGTTCGATCCTCGTAGATAGATGGATCATTCATTGTAAATGCTTTTTTATTCTCTTTCACTGTCTGAATTACGTTTTTTTTTTTAAATGCCTTTTTTTTCGAAATATTTCATATGAATGACATTTTGATGTTATTGTCACAACTTTATAGATTCTTTATGGATTCTTTTTAAAATGCACTTTATCCAACTTTATAATAGCCACAGATATGAAATACTATATTCTAATAAGAATAATAGTTTACTTTAATGAATTACGTTTTTTTTTAAATGCGTTTTTTTTCGAAATATTTCATATGAATGACATTTTGATGTTATTGTCACAACTTTATAGATTTTTTATGGATTCTTTTTCAAATGCACTTTATCTAACTTTATAATAGCCACAGATATGAAATACTATATTCTAATAAGAATAATATAATATGTCTCGCGTTTTGTCACATTTTCGTGTCATTTATAACCCTGACCATTTTGTTTTCCTAATGATGTATTTATTTGCTCATTCCTTTTTTGTAACTTATTCGTAACCACCGGTGCATAAATCGCACATCTGAATTGATGCAGTATCATCTTGGTCGTTATGTAATTACAATGAGTTTATGTAATCATGTTTTAACAATCAAGGTTCATAGTAAAAATAATTCTGACACTAAATTGATAATATTAATTTGAACAAAGCCACTGGTTTTTTTACAAATTATTTTTAAAATGTTTACTCGAGTTAATTGTACGCTTGCATATTTTGACATCTCTACGTAGATGAAGCTGGTATATGTGATGATATTGATTTGTAGATTTGATTTAATTTATGTATTGAATGTTAAATCTGATTTTTTGAGTCTACTAAGTTGTATTTTACTGTTAAAAGGTCAATTTTTGTGACAGTTGTTCCGCCTAGTTATGGCATATTCAAACGAATGTGAAGATTAAACGGACTGACGGTCCATATATAGCTATACACTTCTGGGTACTCGGGTAACAGTTTTAACATGTGCAGCAATCATTTACGGGAGGGAGACGACTATAGTTAACGGGGCATGTAGCTACGTATACTTGTATTCATTTTCAGGGAAAGGAACAATTCATAGACACGGTATTGTGAGACCATTTATGTTTTTTTATAGCTTATGACAAATGTTGATGATACTATGATACTATAGTGTCATTTGACTCCAATGCGTGACTCGAGTGTTCAACGGGTAATGGGACATGTAGGTTCATATGTATAATTAATTCTATTTATTTCCTGGGAAGGGAAGAATCTATTGACGATGATGGCAATTGTGAGAGAATGAATGTTTTAAAGCTAAAGACTTTGTTGGTAATATTATAAAAGGTTATTTTTAGTTGATTCCAATATGTGACTGAAGTATTATCAAGGATTTATACAAACACAGATGTGTGTATTATTATTAACTATTTTTAAGAATTTGCATATGCAGATGTAAATGTGGTTAAAAATTCTTTTTTTCTCAATTATGCATCATGAAAGCTTTTACATAAAGGGAAATGATGTACAATGACAGTATTATATAACAGTGGTGAAGATATTAGGCTGATTGGTTCATTAATAATT